>NC_058132.1:216875138-216914783 GCF_016433145.1 Gracilinanus agilis | reverse complement strand
CCTGGGCAAGTCACTTGACCCCCATTGCCTACCCTTACCAATCTTCCACCTATAAGTCAATACACAGAAGTTAAGGGTTTAAAATTAAAAAAAAAAAATTGTATCTACATGTAAAAGAAAATTAAAATTAAAAAATAAAAAATAAAAGTTATTAGCAAGAAAATCTATGAACTATATTATTTCAGAAAATAAAATAAATAAAAAAGATCTAGAGCACTGGTTTTTAACCTGGGTCTCTATGAAGTTTTTTTTAAAAAAATTTGAGAACTATATTTCAATATATTTGTTTTCTTTTTAATCCTATTTTATTATGCGCACTTAAAAACATTATTCTGAGAAGGGGTCCATAGACCTTACCAGCCTGCTATAGGGGTCCAGTATACAAAAAAAGATGAACCTTTGATCTAACAGAAGGCCCCACACACACTAAATATGATTTTTGAGAATGTGTGGACAACAGTGAAGCCTCATGGCATGGGGGAATAGAGCCAACAAGGTCTGAGCTTAAATCCTGTCTCTCCTCATCTCTTAACTTCTCAATGCTCCAGGTGATTCTCTAAGATTACAAATTACAGAGATGGTGCCAAGGGCTACTGATGGCATTTCTTTGTCTGATAGTTCCTTATAACAATGAAATCGTAGATCTAGTTCTTAGTCCAAATGCGCAGGGATCTCACAGTTTGAGAAGACATGGTTGGGTAGCAATTTGCACTGGAGGAAATGCCCACATTGATGTAATTGTGGATTCATTGAAGTATCAAAGATATATTTATTTTAGCTATTAATTGGACAGTTGAACAGCTCTACTGTCAGCTTCCCCGTCAGCTATTTAAAGGTGCTTTTTTAATAAGTAAGGAGTTCTTGACTCGAATCTGTGAACTTTTAAAAAATTTTGATAATTGTATTTTAGTTGGATTCCTTTATAATCCTATGTATTTTCTTCTCTGAAGTTCTGAGAGGGGTCCACATCTCATCAGACTGCTAAAGGGAGCAAGTCCCAAAAACAAGTTAAGAAGCCCTGATTTAAGATTTTAATTTATTTTATTTTTATTTTTAATTTTTTTTTAATTTAAGGTTTTAAATGTTGATCCCCAAAAGATCTGGTTTAGGATGGGATTAAATTAGCAAGTTCAGTGTTATGTGCTTCAAGGTTAGTCCTGGTGTGGAGGAATCTTGGCAGACCATGTTTTGGGGCCTCCCTAAGAACTGGAATCCCCTAGGTTGGAAGGAATCAAGAATAGTCTGGGACTCTAGAATAGAATTATAGAATCTTGAAATGTTAGTACTAGAAATGTTTTGAGATCATCTGGTTCAACCCCCTCACTTTACTGGAGGATTCCATAATATAGACTACCCACTACAGAGGGGGAGCAACCAGCTGTCTCTTCTCCCACTGATCCTAGCACACTGCAGACCTAGACCTTGGTGCCAAATGCCACGTTCCTTTTTTGGGAAGGCTGAGTTTTACTTCTTGTCAAAATTTACCTGCTGAACACTTCTTGTTTGGGCATAGGAATGGAATAGGTATCCTCCGAAGTCTCTTTATGTCTCAGACTCTATGATTCTGTAAATGTTTAAACAGAAATAAGTATTAATTAACCAGGTTTTAATACTATTACGTCTTCTAAGGCCTTTGTTGTAGAAAGAGACAAAAAAAAAAATGACTCTTAGTTGGCTAATAACTAAGTTGGGCATGAACAAAACTCATGAGATAGCTCACCTAATCCATGAGTCACATCATTACATCACCGGCTATATTCTCCAATTATTACAAAAGTTCTTTAAGTCCCCGGAAAAAGTAACCCAACACTATTCATGAAATATTAGCTACATTTACATGCACGTATTGTTCTGTGACAGAGCAGGGTAGTTTCATCACAGAGGAAAAACAGAGACGGCAGGGGAGTAGTTCTTTGGATTCTTTCAGCTTGGCACACAATTGGCTTTGCCCACAATTGAGCAAATGATTCTCTTTCTTAGTTTCCTCTACCATTGTCAGCTCTGAAATGGAACCAACAGCTTTTTAAAAATCCTGTTATTCGTTCTTGGCTTTTCCTGGAGCTCATTAGTAGTATCCTGAGAGCCTAGACTCTATTAGTGCCAATTACTTTTAGACAAAATGGAAAAATGAGCTACCTATCCAATCCCACCCTAAATAGGCACTCTTCAAACCACACGTCTCTTCGGTCATTCAGAACTTGTAAGAAGAGCCCATTTTAGAGCAGCGAAGCTCATTCTGTCTTCCACCAATTATCTCCTTTTCAGTCAAATGAAGTAAAATTTTAGGCTCTGGCTGGAAATGATAACTTACTTCTAAAAGTCTGCTCCTATTACAAGTGAAAAGAACAACTAAATTGCACAGATAAGAGATGCTTCATAGACAGAAGACAAAGCTTTGTGTCACAGACTCCTACGGCACAAGCGGCCCTTCAGCGTACTTTGGGGGAATTTTCTCACTTCTCTTGGCTCAGCCCTGTGCACGCAGCCCCTCCCTGCCAACTACCTCTCTTTACTGTCCTGATTCTGATCAGATCTGCAAATAACATCAAGCTAGCAGAGATGCTGAACATGTTGTTGACAGAAAACAAAATAGCACCATCAGCTATCAGGATGGGTTCAATCTAATCAGATAATGTCTGACAGGAATAAATAAGGGCTACTTTGGGATTTAAAAACAAAAATCAACCGTACAAGTCCAAAATGAAGGAAGTACGGCTAGATATTTTGTGTGAGAGTGATCTGATTAGTGCTGTGCTGATGATCTCAGGGCCCTGCTCTCTGTGGTACCCTGCCGGAGGCCTCGGAGCTCCCGGTGGGAGTGGTCTCTGCTGTGCTTGTGCTCACCAAAGACTGTGCTGTGTCTGTTCAGGACTGCTCCGCTGGGCTCGTGGTCGCCAGGCTTCTGTCTCTTGTCGCTTCCTGGGCTTCAGCTCTGTGGGGAGGCGCAGTGGCGATTAGAAAAGTGTCTCCTGGATAAGGGCAAAGCCCTGTTATTGTAGCTGATGTTCAAATCGCCATACTTGGCTAAAGGACTGAGGGATGGGGCAGGCCAGAATGCTCTCAAGTTTAAGATGATGGCTTTTCTTTAAAAAAAATAAAAATAAAAATAAAAAAAGTAAAGAATCCCTTAGGATCCCAAACATGAGGGTTCCCCTCCTGGTATAGATCCTAGCAGATGGCACAGGGGGCTGCTCTCAGCTCTCTTCCTACTGCTCCTTTTGCCGTTCCTCTCCATGACTGGGGTTGCCAAGACACCAGTTGTTGTGCCTCCTTCTGGAGCATCCTCCCTCACCCTGGATCCAGGCAGAGGCCCCAAGGATGGTTTCCCATCACTTGCCTGTTTTTTTTTAAATTATTTTTAAACCTTCCCTTCCCTCTTGGAGTCAATACTGTGTATTGGTTCCAAGACAGAAGAGTGGTAAGGGCTAGGCAATGGGGGTTAAGTGACTTGCCCAGGGTCACACAGCTGGGAAGTGTCTAAGGCCGGATTTGAACCTAGGACCTCCTGTCTCTAGGCCTGGCTCTCAATCCACTGAGCCACCCAGCTGCCCCCTACTTGTCTGTTTTGTTGTTCATCCTTCATTTTGAAGAGCACCAGGGACACCACAGGTTGATGTCTTGACTCACTTGTGAGTCAGATTTAAGTGAAGTTGGGCTGCTCAAAGTCATCCCAACAGGCCCCAAACCTGTCAATGACTCAGTGGAAATGTCTACCCCAAGCTTGAGAAACCTTCTCCCAGCTCCATGAGAAAATGACATTATTTGTTCCAATGACTTGGAAAGTGGCTGCTAGAGTATTATTTGTCTACAGAGCTGGCTTTTGGCCAGGCAGGATGTAGAGTTGGAAAATCTTGAATCCCTAAAACTACATTACCCAAACCTCCTTTCTGTATTACCCACAATTCCTTTTCCTTTCTGTTTATGTGTGTCTTTTGCATGATTGTCTATAAGTTTTGGGTAAAGCCGCCCCTCTAGCTCTCTTCCATGTGAAGTGAGAGGGGAACGTTCCCTGTGTTCTCTAGTTAAATATTAATAAATCTCTATAAATATTATACTTTGAAGATATTGAATATTAATTTTAAAATTCACAAGGACCAAAAGCCCTCCCTTCCCAGGTAGAACTTTCTCTTCCTTTCTTCAAAAAGGAGGGGGAGGGGGCAGCTGGGTAGCTCAGTGGATTGAGAGTCAGGCCTAGAGACAGGAGGTCCTAGGTTCAAACCCGGCCTCAGCCACTTCCCAGCTGTGTGACCCTGGGCAAGTCACTTGACCCCCATTGCCTACCCTTACCACTCTTCTGCCTTGGAGCCAATACACAGTATTGACTCCAAGATGGAAGGTAAGGGTTAAAAAAAAAAGGAGGGGGAAAAGCCTCAAGAGTTCTCTTTTTCTAGCAGAAACTACCATTGTCTTTGTAGGAGTTCAATCAACCAGTCAACTAAGGTTTATTAAGTGCTCTCACAATATACCAAGCACTGTGTTAAGTACCCAGGATACAATGAAAGGGGAAAAAACAACAACACTGACTCTGTGGAGACCACATGCGAGCACCCATATACAAATAACGTATATATATATATATATATGTATATATATATATATACACATCTCCGCCAAGGTCGGTCCCAAGCCCGGCTGAAAAAGGAGGAGGGTTGGGCGCGAGGCTAGCAACCTCACCCCATAAAAATCTCACTTGCTACAGAAACTGCAACCTCATTAAACCAACAAAACCAATGATCGCCTAGTCTGGAAGATTGTTCTCCAACAGAGTCCACGACGCGTGCTGGCAAAAGCCAACAAACTCCAGGTCTTTGTTGACGGGTGCCTGTGTCACATGTTGGACATCAGATGGCCTGAGGGGATCTCCAATGCCAGACTCTGGGGGGGAACAGTTCGGTGTCCCATCAGTCAGGACGCTATGAAAATCGGAGGACAGCGTTGCCAGACAGGCACTAAGCTGGGGCCCACCAGGGAGGGGCCAAAGCAGACCTGGCGGAGATATGCCGAGAACGAGACAGGGACCGTCCGAGTGACATGGGCCCAGCTGGGGGAAGTTGCCCAGAACAGAGTCCGTTGGCGTGAGATGGTTGCGGCCCTATGCTCCTCTGGGAGTTAATAGGAATAATAATAATAAATAATATATATATATATATATACATACACACACACACACACACACACACACTAGGGGTAAACTGGGGATAATCTCAGAGAGATTTATGTTGGAATCTACTATCTAGCTCAGTTTTTTAATATTTGATGGGTCCCAATATAGATTGCACCCTTAACATGAAATGTTAGAAAAAAAGTATATAAATATTGTCAAATACACCAAAAATAATCACACAAAATGACCATATAAAATAACAGGGACTTTGTTGGCCGCTATTACACAAACCATATTCTTTCTGGGTCTCTTACACTTCCTGACACCTCTATCTCCCATCCTGATTAAATATAAAAATGTTAGTGCACCCAGAGCTGGAGAATGTTAGGAGATTCACTTTGGGAAAGCAATGTCTTGCCAGGTCTCCCCTCCTTCTCAGTGCCTCATTTCCATGAGATGGTGTCAAACCAGATGGTAATTCCCGGACCATTTTCCTTCCCCTCACCCACCAACCTATCCCTTCTGCAGCCCCATCACATCCTCCCACTTTCCCCCTGCATCCATCAGGGGCTTAGCAGAAACTTCAACACTGGGAACAATCACAGACTTCTTTCCTCCCACCTCATCTCCCTCCACCTTTTCTCTTTCTCCAATTAGTTTAGGCTAGGATTCAGGCCAACTCTAAGCCAAGGTTACTCATTTGTTTTCTGTTTGGAAGACAGAGAATTCTCAGATCCCAGAACTTCCATAGGCATCACCCACCGCCAGAGAAGGCTGACACAGGTGGGTCATCATTACTTGATTATTTCAACAATGGGACAGAGAGAAAAATTAAGGAGGAAGAGGAACTTCAGGGACCCAGCTCTGGAATGACATCAATCCTCTTCAAAAACAAAGGACAAACAACGAACTAACCGATTAAGCTTAGGGGCGGGAAGGTTTTGTGTCAAGATTTTGAATATATCAAAATCTCTATGGAGGGTGAAGATATAACCACAGACATCCACTAGAGGATTGGGGGACGTTTATGAGGCAGTGGCTCGTTGAAGATGAGGATGAGGACATCTCAAATCTCCTTTGTTGGGGATGAATTGGTTGGCTTGGGCTTTTGTTCTTTTCACAAAGACAACCCTTTATGTTCAGCCTATAAAAAGGGGCAAGTTGCTGTAATGGGTCCTTTTGCCTGTTCCCTTTTTGGAAAGATCCCAAGGGAAATAAGAATGAGTCAGAGAGCTAGGAATGGGCTTTGATCCCTGGGTAGCAAATGCACTTTGGCATTCCTCAGGTGTAGCCTAATTCCTTTTAGCCCCCCAAATGGGGGCCTTTTGGCCTAAGAGATGGTAATATGTCAGGCAACAGACATTTACTTTTTAAAAAATAATAAACCAGCAACATTTTTTAATAAGTAGAAATACCTACCTCTATCAGTGTGATTTTCTAGAAATTAATAGTAGTATTGGTAGCCATGCTTGTAAACATTTGTATATTACTTTGAGTGAGTGTTTTTTCTATTTCACCACTACTGAGTAGTATAAATGCAAAATCCCACTCTGAAGAGATTGCCTCTACTAGAAAAAAAAAATCTGCTTATGAAAGAATCCTTGTGTTGGCTCTGCTTTTGTTATCCTAATTGTTTTTTTTTAACCCTTACCTTCCATCTTAGAACCAATACCGTATATTGATTCCAAGGCAGAAGGATGGTAAGGGCTAGGCCAGTGATGGGCAAACTATGGCCTATGGGCCAGATGCAGCCCCCTGAAATGTTCTATCTGGCCACAGTGACATTATTCCTAATCTGATGAATACCAGTAGGATGCAATACAATGAAACTTTGAAAGAGTTGCCTTAGAAATAGACTGACAGATGAGCATTTCCTTTCCTTTGTCCCCCTCTTTAAAAGTTTGCCCATCACTGGACTAGGCAATGGGAATTCAGTGACTTGCCCAGGGTCACACAGTTAGGAAGTGTCTGAGGCTAAATTTGAACCTAGGACCTCCCATTTCTAGGCCTATCTCTCTAAGCTATCCAGTTATCTCTTGTTCTCCTAATTTTAAGGGAAGTCATGCTATGTCCCCACTAAGAAAGTCTTTGTCCTCAAGGACCTTACAATATTTTTTGGGGGAAGACAATACAAAAAAGGAAGCTGAAAAGGAAAGGGGGTGGGGAAGAGAGGGTATTTGGCTTCTGGGGTGTCAAAAGAAAGCCCAATTGCTGACAGAAAATCAAGAATTACGTAGAAAGTTCTGAGCCCCCCCCCCCAAGGAATGCTTTGGGAGTTTAATGCTCCATCCTCCAATCAGAAGGAAAAGGCAACTGATGGAATTAAGAAGGTCAATCCGAGTCAGTCCCCACCAGTGATGAGATTTCAGGTGGGCAGCTTATCCTTGGGGAAGTATGATGTTCCATGGAGTTGAAAACAAGCAGGGCTGCTGATGGAAAATGTAGAATATAGTCTCTATGGGAAGCACCTGAAGGCCATGAGACTTAAGACTGGCCAACTGCACTCCCCAAATATTTTCCCAGGAAATTTGTCTTCATATATGTTACATTTTGTTCATTTTTCTGACATATCTGCTGACTTACTATAAAAATCACCCATTAAAAAAACGCCTGCCTACTAAATAGTGGGGACATAATGCCTGGAGAGCTTGATCACTTCTAAGTCCCTTAATCTCCTAAAATACTTGTATAAATGAAATAATAAAAAAATAGAGTAAAAAATTCAAAGGTTGGTGCTGGGGGGTTACCAGCAGTCCAGTTCCCCTTGGGGGCGGGACAATTGAGCAAAAATGGAGTAAGAAGAGCCAGAGACCCAGTAGGTTTGCAGTGGCTGATCGGAAGTGCCATCTGCTGATTTTTATTTTTATACCCTCTTTCCTTTATGATCTCATACAGGTTTTTTTCTTCCCATACATTCAAAATCACATATTAACTTTTGAAACATCACAAGATTGGCATTTACTAATTATCTCACTGTGGTTAAACAAAGAAGCAAGCTTGTCATTATGACCTGGCTTAGTTGGAACTTATTATTTTCAGCCATGCGTAAGGTACAAGTGCATCAGTTCCTAGCTAAGCATAATATTTAATTTTCTTTTGATTAATTAAATCATGTATATATTTACATTATATTCTTCATTTTCATCATAAATCAAGGAATGGTTATGGTAGTTGATTACATCTAATAAGATACAATAATATCAGTCTGGTCCAATGTTTTGTTCCCATGGTGTTTTTTCTGTTATAGGATCACTAAGAATACAGCTCTGGTAGGGTGATCCTGTGCTAATTTGTCATTGGCTTAATTTCCTTGTGTTTCACTGTTTCTATGGTCTGTAGGAGTTTGGGAACAAACTCAGGCCAGGTATTGTCTTGCTGGGAACTTTAGAAACTTGCATTAACTCACTAACTTCTGTTTTTTTGCTAGGCTGATTCTAGGGGAAATTTCTATACTTTGGGGGGTTGTACAGGGGTTTATTTTTGGATAGTGGGTAGTCTATGGCTGTGATTGTTCTTGCCATGAACTTGTATTGTTTTTCTGTGTCTCCTTTGAGCTGGATAAGGATACTGATTGCAATAATTTCAATGCAAGTGAATGTCACTGTAAAAAGAATCACATGGGGTAAACTGAGTGTGGAATTTCCATCCTCCTGACAACCTGCCGTGCTGGATTGTCAGAGCTTGTGAGCAGCCGTTGCTAACCTCACAGCCTCGATGGCGTCCGGCAGGTTGGCATTAAAAAATCTCCCAGGTGAAAAAAAAGTGTGTAAAATGCAGCTCTTCAAAAAGTTACATTCTAAGAATATTAAAATTTTCATCTGCTTAAAAGATGCTAACAGCTACTATTTTGTTCAGTCATATCTGACTTTTCATGATCCCTTTAGGGGTTTCCTTAGGAAAAGATATTGGTTTACTATTTCCTTCTCCAGCCATTACAAGTGAAGAACTGAGGCAAACAAGGCTAAGTGACTTGCTCAGGGTCACACAGCTAGTAAGCATCTGAGGCTGAATTTGAACTCATGAAGACAGATGAGCCTTCCTGCCTTCAGGCCATGTTCTATCCACTACATCACTTAGCAGCCTGACAACTTCTGTGGGCAGTGACTAATGCAGCAACAGCTCTTTTCATTTTCAGGCTGTATTCCTAGGATGGAGAAGTTCTTGTTTTCTACCTTGATGTCATCCAGACACCATAGGGTCACCTTATTTCTCATTCACAATAGTTGCCACTAGAATATCCCATTGTCTTAATATTCTGATGATGATCCATTCAGAGCCACTTCTTATGGATATTAATCATAGTTTCAAAAGAGGTGATAAAAATGAAAGGATTATACTAAATTATTTCTAAAAGCTCTTCTACTTTTTGATGATTCACCATGATAATAACCGTGTCTGATGGTCAAAGTGAACAAAAAAAAAGCGAGAAATTTAATTCTCAAAAACATGTTTATCTTGGAAATTGCTAAACCTCTCTGTCCATTTGTCTCTGTCTCTGTCTCCTTTTCCCCCAATACCTTTGTGTTTCTTCTTTCCTGGTGCTCTCTCCTTCCTCTGGTCTTTTATCTTTTCTTTGTCCCCTCTCATCTAGCCATTACTAGAAGTGTATATGTGTATGTATATATTATATTTGTATGTGTATATATATATATATGTATATATATATATATTAGCATTTATTCCCCGCTCCTGACTCTTGGAGGTAATGAGTTCCAAAGACATACATTTATTAAAAAAAAAACAACTTTCTAAATCTCCAATTTTGTTTCTTAAATTTTACGGGCTTAGCTGGAATAGCAGTTAAACTTATTCCTATCCCCTCTATCTACAAGGACCCTTTGGTATTTTAGAAGGGGAGGAGGAATCTCCATTGTTTTCATGTCCTCAGAGAGGAGGGAAAAGGGAGTATTTATATAGCCCCTTCTATATTCTAGGCATTGTGCCAAGCATTTTATACATCTCACTTGATTCTCACAGTAAGGTAGGTGCTTTTATCATCTCATTTTACAGTTGAGAAAACAGAGGCAAACAGAGATTAAATAACTTATCCAGGGCTACACAGCTGCTAAGTATTTGAGGTGTTATAGGATAACGGATGGCCCAAGGTCCTCCGATGGTAGGAGGAGCTGAAGCTGAATGAGTGTGGGAATCCTTAGGTGTAGCACCAAGTTGTGGTAGTGAACACTAAGGACCCCACAGGAGTATTTGTGAATAAACTAATACACCCAGCTTCAATATAACAGTGTCCCAGGAATAAGTGATCAAGTAAAGAGACTGTGAATTAGATCCCACAGCTCCTTTGACTGCTTATCCTGGCCCCAACTGATGGATAACGCTAGTGACTGCCGCTTAACTATAGTTTGAGTAATCCTTCTTCCTTCAGATGCCCAAGGATGTGTTTGATTATCCTTAGGGTAAAAATGACATCCACTTAAGCAAGCTTCAAGATTTCATGATAACAGACTTAGGCAAAGGGAAACAGGGAACTGAAGGAAAGAGGTACCATGGGAATCCCTGGCTAAAGCTGCAGATGATCAGGTGATATCAAATTGAAGATAGTCAAGGCTTGAGATTGGCAGCTGAAGAAGTTTGTCTCTCTCGGTTGCAACCTGGCCAAGCCAGGCTGCTTAGCCTGAACCAGGTTGTTTGTTGGTATTGATATCGCTTCTTCTTTGATGATTAATTGATTAGGATGTCTAGTATAGAGTCATACAGAAGTTGAGGGTATGGTAGTGATCAGAGCTGGATGCAGGTATCCTGAATTGATTTGGTCTACCCCAATCGCAACCAAACCTCCCACCAAAATCCCTTCTCCAAATTAAGACTGTTTTTGGTCCAAAATCCTGCTATTTATAGTCTGCCAGCAACTGACTTTTGCCCTTGCTGGCTCATGCCAGGCTTGGTTGATTCTAAGTTCCAAACTGCCAAATGTCAATCATTCGGCTCTCCGTTTTGCATAACAGAAATGGTATTACAGAGGTTGGATTTGAACTCTGATCTTCCTGGCTCCAGTTTCAGGGTTCCATCCGTTGCCCTCTCCCGCCCCCAGCTCTTCTAGGTAGGTGCCTATCGATTGCTCTGCTTGTCTTCTTGAGGTACAATGATCAGAGCCGCCGACTGGAATACCATCAGTCATGGGTTTTGAGACATTTTCAGCTGGACAGTACGACTGTTTCAATAACACAACTTAAGGACAATCTTTGCCTCCATTTCAGGAATAAGTAATTCTTCTAGGATGTAGATGAAGTAACGCAGGTGACAGCAAACTTTGGTTCAGATCCAGCCTCACTTATTAGCTATGTCCTTTAACCTTTGTCTCGGCTGCCTCACTTGAAAAATGGGGATGGTGAGCTCCTACCTCCCAGGGTGGCACAAAGGAAGCCCTCTTAGCTTAGTGCTATTATTACTACCTAGGAACTAGAGTATTTTCAGCATCCAAAGGGACCTCTGGGAGCATCCGTGCCAACCCCTTGTTTTACAGACGAGGAAAGGGAAGCAGACAAGTTAAGGAACCTGCCCAGCTCACCTGGCACCTTAGTGGTGTAGGAAGGGGGTGTTCATGATAGATGGGGTGTGCTCTGATAACCCCCACCTGACTGGAATACTTGGGTCAAAGCTACTCACTTCTCCCTACTGGGAAGACTTTTGAGGGGTGTAATTCATGAGGGGGCTCCCCCAAATGGAAGGGTTGTAGAGGGGACGGTGAAGGAAGATGTTAGGAATCATTTGTGTCCAAAATGGGCTTTCTCCAGTACCCAGAGCCACAGATATATACACAAACCTCCCCAGTGCCCCCACCCCCAAAGGGTTTCCCTCAAAGATGGACTAAAATGTTCTTTTCCTCCCATCAGCCACCCAACAATTCATCCTCTTTGAAGTCACTGTTCCAAACTCTGACTAATATAACTAAATAGGGATTTATTTGTGGCTAAAGGAATTCAGGGATTAAGGGAAGGATTTGGGGATTCAGGATAGAGGGTAAAAGGATAAACTTCTCTATTAAATGTGAGCTTCCCACTGGGGTGAGCAGTACTGGATTTCGCCTGTAACTTATGTCGCAGTAACTGCCTCAAACCTCAGCAAACTCCTATCCAATAAACTAATAACTAAATTGAGGGAATAACAGGGTTAACGGATCAAGCAGGTTCTGGAAGGCCCTCAGAGCTCACTCCCCCAGGAGTCCAGGCTCTTTGGCCAAATTGGAGTAACCTCTGTATCTATATCTTCTTAGATGGTAAAGGATGTTAGTGGATCAATTGAGTTGATGGCCAATTTTAGCAGCCGTGATTCTCAGGAAAATCCTCTATTTTGGGGGTTTCGGAGCACCAGGTTCTCACAGGATCACCACTGCCCACCTCCCTGTCCCATGCAAGGTCCAGTGAGCAGTGACAGTTGGGAAATCTTCCACAGAATTCCTCCCTTTGCTCTGGCCCCTCCCCAACGGTCATTACCTCAAGATTCTTCCTGGGCTGCTTCTGAATTCAGAGGTGCAGGCCTTGCTTGGGTTTCTCTGCTTAAATCCAATCAGTCTGTTCCAGTGGCTTACCTAGGACGAACCCTGCTCCTTCTGAGCCCTCGCCCCGCGCTCTGTATTCCCTATCTAGCCACCTTGGTAGAATTTTTACCATTGAGGTGACCCTGTGCCTACCTAATTTACCTTCTCTACCATAATTTAAGATGAAAAAGGGCTCTCAGGAGCTTTTCTTTTCCCTAAAACTTAGGTATGTAGCATGGAAGGCTGTACCCTCCTCCTGTGCATCCCAAGTTGGAGGCATTTGATTTTTACCCTTTTTCTGGAGTTGCATAGTCAATACAGAGATTCATGGGAATGTTTTATCTCCACAGAAGGTGGTTCCTCCTATTGCTAGAAAGAATAGGGCCTGCTTATCAGCAACGTTATCTCCGTCCAAAAGGCAAACTTTGTTTTTCCTGCATCCTCTTTGTCCATTTTTTTGTCTTGATCATAGTTATAAGGCCAAGAAATCCAGGGACTGTTGTCATACTTTTCTTATGTCTCCATCTGTAAACAAATAAGCTTTCATTTCTTTTATACCCTGTTCCTTATATTCTCACTCCCAACAAAGGCTTATTTAGGGATGGAATTTCTCTCCCCCCCCCCCACCTCATTTATGGTTACTTAAAAGTTTCTACTGAAACATGGAAAAAAAATTAAAAGTACAGAAAACTATTGAGAAATACAAATATTCAACTCACCTGCTTTTTAAATTAAAAACACAGAACTTAAATTTTGTTGAATTGAAAAAAGATAAAACTATTGGGAGTTCTTTGGAGGAAGAGTGAATAAAGGGGATTAATTGAATGCAGAAATAAAGTGATGGGAAAGAAAGGAGAAAGGGAGGGACAAAAGGTAGAGAGAGCTCTAAAAAAACTAGAAGGCTAAGATTGAAAAAGATAACATCATTGAGGCTCCCTGGGTTTTTAGATAAGTATTACTGAAAAAGCCAGATAAAAACCAATTTTACATATATAAAAAAATCTAGCTTCTGATTGTAGGCCATGCCCATGGCCCACTTGACAAGGAATTTTGTCTTTTGGCCTTTGGTTCTCTACTTCTAGGCACTTAGGAATAGCTCAAATCTTTTTGAAGGAAACATGTACATGACTTTGAGAAGTGAAAAAAAAGTCCTTAAAATGTGAGATAACTATAAACTTTCAATCAAAACATAGCTGGGACACATGAAAAGAACTGATTATCCAGACAGGAAGGCTAGAAAATACTATGACAAAGTACTTCTCTCACTTCCCTTCTGAAAATGAATTTGGCATCCCACAGACATAGCTCAGCCTTTGTGTAACTTTATTTACCATAGAATAACCTCTTGTGTGTGTGTGTGTGTGTGTGTGTGTGTGTGTGTGTGTGTGAAGGTCATTGTATTTTATGTTACAGTTGTTCCAAATAGTTGGGTTTGGGAAAAAAAAAGTTCATTCTCCCCCCCCCCCCCCAAATGTTACCTTCTGTCTTAGAAAATGAATACTGTATATTGGCTCTAAGACAGAAGGGCAGAAAGAGCTAGGCCCATGTTGGGAAAGACATGGCACCCCTGCGGAGCCAGCAAGGGGTGAAGGGGCTGCTCTGTTCCCCCTCTTCCCAGCGCCCCAGGACATTTTTTGCATGCCTCACTCCTCGGTCCAGCAGCCCAAAGCAAGCACTTCCTCCCTCAGCTCCTCAGCTCTCTTGGTAATTGGGGTTGGGGTGGGAGCTCACAGACTGCTTGAATTTGCCCTCGGGGCACTCAACTCAGAAAAAGTTCACCAATGCTCAGCTAGGCTATGGGGCATAAGTGACTTGCCCAGGGTCACACAGCTAGGAAGCCTTAAAGGGATTTTCTCAATCTCTCCCTCTGTCTCCTTCAGAGGCTAGAGAGCAGGATTTCTAAGTAGATCAGAACTGACAGGTTCAGTGAGTCAGTAAACCAGAGCTGAAAATTCTGTTACCAAAGAGACCAGGACTGAGGAAAGGAAGTAGCCAGCCCTCAGACAGGAAGTTAGTGGGGACAGTTGGTCAGTGAGAAGATAAAGAAGCAGCCGCTGACGGTTGATGATCTTTTGCCTCTGGGATCTCTAGAGAGATCTGTCTATGAGGCAAAGATCTGCTGGCAGTTGGCTACTGACAGTTTGGGCTGCTATAGAAAACTGATTGAAGGAGTAAGTGAGTGGCAGCTGTCTATTATTTTAGGGAGTTAGGTAGTTAGTGAATCATTTATAGAGTAGAATAGATTAGGCCTGGTATGCCAGGCAGAAAAATCTGTCCTGAGAAGACAGCGATAGTTTTAGGAAATTTTAGGTAGTATTAGGAATTTTAGGTATATTTATAGGGTATAAGTTTAATAATCTCTCTTTCCTCTTTTCTATCTTCCTATCTGTACTTCTTTCTTAAATTAAACAAAGTTTCTGTTAAACTGCTCTCCTCACTTTGTCAAACTCCTTAATTTAACCCTTACAGAAGTGTCTGGAGGCCAGCCTTAACCCAGGACCTCCGGTCTCTGGGCATGACTCTCAATCTACTAAGCTGTCCAGCTGCTCCCTAAAGTTCATTCTAAAGCCTTCACTGAGCATCTTTCAGGAAGAGAGGTTGTAATTAATGCCACGTATACAATAGTCTGTTTTTCATCGAATTTATTGTTGAACATTTAGAACACTGAATATAATGGATTAAAAAGAAAGCACCAAAAACCGCTACACATTAATACCTGAGCAAGGACTGAAGTATTCACGCACTGCACCCTACACCTAACAGCAGAGTTGAAACAAGGTGAAAAACCATTTCTAACACTCTCTACAGAGCACGATAAGTAGCACTTTTTGTGAATTACGAGTTAGATGTAACAATGTGAATTATACAATATAAAACAAGTACACACAAACGTGTATTTAGCACAACAAACACTGTACAAAGTTCTGAGGAAGAGCATGCATGTCCACGTGGAAAAGACTTGGAAGAGTTACGTTTTCAGTCCATGTTGTAGTCTACTAGTTTTCCTATGATATAATAAGCCTTTGCACTGAATGGGAGTGAGTGTACAGTGGAGTTCCGTCACTATGCTCTGCATGGTCTGAATGTGAACATTATTTGCAAAATGGTTTCTGTCTCATATCTCAGCATTACATACAGTCTCTATATGAGCCTACAATTAAAGTACAAAAGCCAAAGTGGGATGACGACAGGCTCAAGAATGAATTTCTTCTATTACCTTCCCTTTTCTCTGCTTCCATCTCAAGTTAGCCAAGAAAGGTATCTCTAGAGACTTTGAGAGAACCCCATCATTTCATAAAAATCAGAGAGAACAGAAATTTAACATGAAAAAGGATGAATATGGGGAAAAAAGAGAATCTGAAATGAATCAAGTCTACAAATAGGTGGGAATATTTCAATTATGATTGCAGATCAAATGACAACTTGGAGTTCAAACAGAAATCAAATCTACACTGAATTCTTTGATGAAAAAAATCTCTTCAGTCTTGGTAAATGAGGTGGAGAGGGAAAAGAACCTCAAAATAGGTACATTATGAGTATGAGTTTAGTGGATTATGAATAAAACCACTCAAGTTTTTTTTTTATCTAAATTACATTTAAATGCTCACATATCATTGAGTGGAGAGGTCCCTGGCCAAGGTAAATCCTGGGAAGAAATTCATATCTGCTGGATCATTAAGACAACAATTACATGTTGATGTTCCGATTTTCCTATGTAAAGTCAAGAGTACATATGTTTCTAATTGCTTCAAAAGTAGAATTTAATACAATGTATTTGGTGCCATCAATTCTCTATTTCTTTGTGTTATAACTGTGAATTTTAATTTGAAATGAAAACTCTAGAAAGTAAGGAGATACTTGGAATGACAGTACCCAAAATACAAAGGAAATGAGTAGCTCATATTTTTTAAAGTCCTCTTTTAGTGACCTTGAAGAAAAAGACTTTTGGCCAATTTGAGATGAATACCCATAGTGAAACCTACAGCTACAAAAAACCACTGGGCATTCTCCTTTGCTGTTTTAAGGCACAGTCCATTTTGCCCTATGAGACTAGAAATCCAAGGTCACAGTGAGTATATAAGTTCAATTTTGGTCTGTTTCCCTATGAGTACAGATCATTTTGCCACATTTATAGTCAATGAAATATCATATTATTATTGTTCTAAAATTATATTAGAAATAATACAATCTATTTAAAATAAAATACTTAAATGATCTGCATTTAAAAAAATTTTCCTGTATGATTGCCAAATTAACAATACATAAAAATAATTTTCCACTATAGGAAAGTCTGGGACAGTACTTTAAAAACATACTTTTGAACATATGCAAAGTATAAACACATGAGATACATATATCTCCCACTTAACATATATTAACAACATTAATCTGGAGTTTAGCTCAAATTTCTGTAGTATTTTAAGCAAAGCACTTTCAAGAATGAATGAAATGATAACATTCTCTATTGAATGTATAGTTTCTGTACTTCTACATTGTCCTTGCTGCCACAAATAGCTAGTTGGCCTATTTATGCATAAATACAACAATTTAACAATAACATTTGCTAAAGTTCAACCATTTTTTTAGCATGTTGCAAATCCCAATCAGCACTGTCTTAACCCAGGATAGCAGCCATTTTTCAATTAAATAAATAATTATGTACAATCTACTAATCGTTGTTGAAGAAGCTATCAGACAAGGCTTGGGATCAAAGAACAGAGCTATCAGGGACTCTGAAGGATGGTCTAGTCCAACCCCCTTTGTTTCTAGATAGTGGAACTAAGGCTTAGGAGAGGTTATGCAGTCAGATGTGTTAAGGCCAGGCTTACAGCCAGACGTCTCTCACTCCCAGTCAGTTGCTCTTAGCACGACGACGTCTTGCCAGCCCTTCAACTGTACTGGTATTGGTAGGCAGTGAAAAGCCAATGAAGTCACAGGATGTCAAAAATAGAAAAAATAAAGGCAAGATCACCTGATATGTGAAGTCAGAAGTAGTAGGGCTGGTCATAAAGGCAAATCTACTCCATTCGTCAGAGGGATAACTCCGGAGGCAAAGTATCAGACTCTGCTGTACGTTTTCAGGTTAGTAATTCTATTTTATGACTTAAACACAACAGCAGAGTTATGATGCTTGCATGGTAAATGTAACTTCCTGATTTCCTCATAACTTTGATGGTTTAAAAAATTAGAGTTTTATTTGAATACATCTAGTAGGCCTATTGTATGTAGTTTCCTTCATGGTGGTGCCAGAGTCAGAGACTCTTAAGAGCAGGAAGGGACTGAGGAACAGTTGTCCTCATTGTCTGTATTTTCCGGGCTCTGGCAGAGCACCTGACGCATGGTGGATACTTAATAGATGTTTCCTGAAGTGAATGATGACTTTGCCTCTGGAGCATGTGACTCATAGCTGCTGGCAGTCTCTAAAAGGTTAATTCATTGCTCCAAGGGGAATGACTATATAAGTCACTTTCTCTTGGGGATGACAGTTTTAGTATCTGTAAAATAAGGGGTTTGGAATAGATACCTGTAGAATCCAATTCTAACTTTTTGTGTTTTTTTTCTCCCCTAATAAAGCACATCTATTATTGTGGCAGTCAAGTGCTTTTTGGAAAAATCGGAGCCAGTGACCCAAATCTGCTTTACAGCAAAGTTCTCTGTAACTATTAGTATATTCTATTAAATGAGGGATACTTTTATTAACAATAAAGAGATCAAGTGATATAAAAACTAAGACAAATTACCATTAAATAATGTAAATTAGATACTTCAAATGAAAAACCAGATGCCAATATTTTAAAAATCAAATAAAACTGATACTATGCTAAAATCTTTTAAACATATAGAAAGACAGGGGTACAAAGTACAAGTTTTTGTCAGTTACACATTTGTTATTATTATAAATGCTATCTTAAAAACACTGAAAAATTACTTTTACTTTATCCCAATATGCATTTGTTTGCTAAATATAGCTCATTGGCACAAATATCCAGAGGTATATTACAGTTGCATGTAGCTTTGGTGGCAAAAGTGCATTCTGCTAAATTTATGAATACTGTTCAATAATTTCTAATCTGGTGCATTGTGCTCGAATGTAAAAAAAATTCCATCACTTTTTCTTATAAAAGGATGTAAAAATCTAATATGAAACAAATAAAAGTAATTTGAAGCATGAAACATGCCCTTTTGATAACGATAATTTTTACTAATTATGTTACTATATAAATACTAAAAATAAAAGTAACTTAAAAAATAAGAGCAAATGTAAACCTATAAAATAGCTATTCTTAGTGTTTTCAGAAGCAAATTTTCATTAGCCTAAACAAAACAAATCAACAAAGTTCTTTTCAAATTTTCGAAGTTACAGGTTTTAGAATAAAGATACACTGATTCTGAGTTGGTACTGATCAAGTCCTTTAAAAAGTCATCAGAAATCTACTCTGTGACTTGGCATTTTGAAACATAATAACTGCTGGCCATATACCAAGCCAGACAAGGTTATGAAAAGATCACAGAAAACGGAAATTCTATCAAGATGATATAGCTTTGAGAAGGAATTCAATGCTGATGTGATATTTTTTCCTTCCACATTTAATTGAGGTGTATTGTCTACATTCATCCTATAATGAGATGTTTCTCTTTCATATTCTCTCATATTTCTCTTGAGAAACTTAGTCACTAATATATTTTCATCTATACCTTATGCAAATTATACGTTAATTTATAAGGAACAAAAACCAGATATTTGCATTTCTAATTGTCTAGCAGATTTAACAAAAGATCTGATATTAGTTCACCCATATTTTCTTGTAAGGAATTTCCCTATTCAACAACAGGTTCCTTTGATTAGGTCTTTCCTTTGAGCTGTGTGGCTTATAGCAATGCTTTTTATGAATTAAGTTTTGAAAACATCTTCTACTACCAATTATGACAGAATCTCCACAGTTTGTACTGTAACTAAAAGTGAAGACTATTCTGAATAATTAATAAAATGTTGTTTCTTCATATTCAAGTACTTTCAGTAACCAGAGCTCCATTAAATAACTATTGCTGAAAAGAGGATTTTTTAATAGGCAAGAATGATTTGCAATTGGTCTATGAAAATAGGACCCAAGTCAGTGCTAGACTCTGTTCACATGAAATAATTTCATATAGAAAAATATTCAGAATTCAGGATTTACAGTTTCAAATATTTACTGTAAGCCCTGACAACCTAAAAAATCAAACATCCTTAGTGTTACTGAAGGGAAATGAAGAGCACTTTCTGAACAATCAGAAGCTAATTGCTATTAAAAAATAAAGAGCTGATAATACTGGATTACATTAAGAAGAAAACACCTACTCAGCACTAATCGAAAGAGTTGAAAGCAAAAAAAAAAAAAAAAAAAGGGGAAAGATCAGGACAAAACCAAAAATTAAAGGCAGGCCACCATTTTTTTGTTAAAAAAAATAGTGGCGTAAGTAATCTGAAGGCTTTTTTATTCACCCTTGATGAATTATAATGAATACATTTTAATATGCTTCAGAATGGTACTTTTTTAAAGCAGACATTCTCTGCTACCCAGCTGCCCCCTAAAATTTTTTTACTTTAAAAAGAAAAATCAGTCCAATAAACTTTCATAAATTTTGAGGCTTTTGCATACATCTATTTTGATTTTAAAGGTTTTTAGCTTAACATAGCTAGCATTAGTAATTTTTTGTTTCTAATCATTATAAATTAGAATGAACATAAGGCTACAATTTTTAGATTCCTATTTCTTAGGCTAAGGTAAAATATGAACAGTTAAAGGCCTAATTACAAAATCAGCCTAGAATTTTGAAGTAAGGAATCCAGGTGAATGTGTGTTTAACTTCACAAGACTATGTGACACCTCAAATACTGCAACCTAATACACCCTAATTCATGAAAAAATTCAAGATAGTAATCAACAAATCGAGATATAATTAGATTAGATTTTGAACCAAAAATAGATATAAATATCATCTATCTAGTCCAGTCTTCCCTGTTTTAATTAACATTTTTAAAAGAGAGAAAGCTAAATGACTTGGCCTAATTGTAGGACTAGGACAAGAGTAATTCATTTAATCTCTTTGTGCCTCATATTCCTTCTTTGTAAAATGATGAGTTAAACTAAATATCCTCTAAGTCTTTCTAGCTCTAACTACTTTATTCTATATTTTCTGATCATTTATCTTTAGTACTTCCTACTAAACTGACTTCTTCTTGGAATTAAATAAGCCACTTAGCACAAAGGTTTAGAAATCTATAGAATTTTAGCAACAAGTAGAAATTTCAGGCCCAAGTGGAATATTTGAAACTAGTTGTTTACTTTTACTGGTGTCAAGCCATGATCCTATGAATTAGGGCCCTATAAATAACCAATATAATTCAACTAAATATGTCTAATTCCCCCTTTCCTTATTAGGTATAAACAGATTGTACCTTTCTTTATTGTTGATCATTATTAAAAACTTTTTTCATTAAGCATTTATTAATGTGAACTTCTAAATCTTAGGATAAATTTCACTATAATCTAGGATTCTGATAGTCCTCTTTAGATTTATTTCTTTACCATTATTAATATGTGAAGCCACATGGCATATTCAATAGAAAACTGGCTTGAAGCCAGAACACCTGAATTCAAGTCCTACTTTTGACTACATTATCCTGGACAAGTCACTTAACCTCCAGTGCCCTGTACAACTTATAAACTATAAGTTGGAAAGAAGGTGTTGCCTCCATTGATAGAAGGAATTTTCTTATCAGTTCTCTATACCAATGAAATTGAAGATTCACTCCCTATACCTATTGTGACATGTAGCATGTTATATACTATAATGACTTCTTAGAAATTAAAAATCCAATGTATTACTAGTCCTATAAATAGCAGCAATGTTGAATGGTTACATAAAGAAGACAGATGTGATGGTCATCACTAGACTAATCTACTGATTTGCTACAGAAATGTTTGTAACATTTATAAATGAGAAATAAGTAATAAACAATAACTTTTTCCCCTAATGCATATTGCCACTAAAACTTCAAATTTAGTATTTGGCAAAGTACACCACAGATCAAATTGCCCTAATTGACCTACTTTAAAAAATCATTTTGTTAATATGTTATCCAGGTCCTTGAATCAATTTATACATGAGAAAAAGGAGCCCCTAAAAGGTAATATGATCTACCCAAAATAAAAAAGTTGAAAAATTAGCATAGTTAGAATTTGAACACAGGGCTTCTGACTCCAATCCAGTGCCTCTTTCTCTAAAAGGTGCTAAGACAAACACAGCTTAGACTTAATGTTCAGATGAACTCTGTCCACTTCACCAAGTTTACTAGATATTAGTGAGTCACATTAAGCATTTTAAATGGAAAATTCACTTAGTTAAGTAGCTGCTCTTATTTAGAGAATTATCAGTTTAATGATTCCATTTAGCTACTTTTGGAATACAAAGGAAAGAAAATAGAAAAACCATCTTGATATTTTAAAACTGATCTCAACTATTACAAGTTTGAAATAAAAATCCCATTGGTTGCCCTACTCTTTTAGCTCGTAAACTTTCAGAATCTAGATCTAAATCAACTATTTTTCTTCATATTCTACTGGGGCTCACTACTTCTTCACTGTTTTTTTTTTCCTTCTGGGAAGAACTCTTTTTCTAGTGGTAGCAGACAGCGTTCTATTTATTTGAGAGTTATCTTATTAGAAAAAACTCTGATTGGAGTCACTAGCTTTGGGTTCAATGCAATGACTTTTATAATTCATTTAACCATGGGAAAGTTATTTAACTTTTGTGCATCTCAGTCTTATCTATTTTGTTGTCCACTTGTTTCAGTTGTGTTTGACTCTTCATGATCCTATTTGGGATTTTCTTGGCAAAGATACTGGAGTGATAAGCCATTTCTTCCTCCAAGAATCATCTATAAAATGGCAATAATAACAATATTTGCACAAAGCTTTTAGGAGAAAAGCGGTATATAAATATGAATTTTTGTAAATGAAAGTCTCAGGATCTCTTGAGAGGAAAGGGTCAGCCCTTTAGTTGGATTGTCAGTCAGAGCCAGCTTCTGACCTCAGATTTGGCGCTTTTCTGGATAAAGCACAATGGCTATTCTCCAGGTGAACTGAGATCCAAAGGCATAGTAGTCTGAATTCTCAACTGACCAGTAATTAACTATAGTACTTTGCCTTCTAATGTGGAATTTTCCTTTTGGATTGAATACCAATAATATGAATCCATGAAATATTCTTAACTATCTCAACTTAATAAAAATAGATTAGAGAGTTGACATCCACAATTAATTGACAGAAAAAAAAGCATCTAGCTGATCTCATGATCAAGTCACCTGATCCAAATGAAGTACATCCTCATCCACTGAAAGCACTGTCAAGGGTGATTTCTGAACCATTGTTATATTTAAAAAACTGTGGAAAAGAGAAGGAAAAAAGTCTGTGAACTGTAAGCTAGTGAACAAGCATTAAAAAGAGTCGGTGAACATCTAGAAAGAGAAGCCATATTTATAAAAAGTTAAGTATGGCTTCAAGAATAGGCCACGCCATATTTCTGTTTCTGATGTGGTTCCTAAATAGAGATGAGGGTGATGCTACCCTGGTGAAAAAGATGAAGAGATATGGAGTAGATGATAATGCAATTATATGGATTTGGAATTGGTTGGATGTTTAGATTCAAAGAATAACAGCTATTAATCTGTATTTCTATATCTGCTATTTAACATTTTTATCTCTGATTTTAAAAGGTATAGTATGCTCATCAAATCTGCAGAAGATGCAAAACTGGAAGGGAAAGCTAACATATGCTAACATACTGGATGATAGTCACGATCCAATTTATTGACAGACTAACAATAGAACGAATCTAATAAGATGGACTTCAGGAGGTATTTCACTGGTCACAAAAATGTAAAGTTGTATATCTGGGTACAAAAACCATCAACTTCACAAATATATGATGGGAGAGAAATGATTAGATAGTTTATCTGAAAGATATCTGAGGGTTTTCATGGGCTTACAAATACAATATGAATCATCAGTGCGATGTGGTTGCCAAAAAAGCCTCAAGTGATTTGAAGCTGTGGTAAGAAGCATGGCTTCCAGAAATAAAGAGGTTATCATCTCTCTGCAGCTGCCCATCACTGACCTCATCTGAAGCACTATGCCCAGTTCCAGGCATCACTACTTAAGGACATCAATAAACTAGACAGTGTTCAGAGTGGGGCACCCAGGAAAATTAAGGACACTGAGTGCATTTTATTTAAAGACTGACTGATGGAACTGGGAATGTTTAGCTCAGAGAAAAGAAGACTAGGGGAAGAGAAGAGATGATTGTATTCAAGTATTTGAAAGGCCATCATGTGAAAACTGGATTAGGCTTATTCTGTTTGGACCCAAAAGACAAGTTGCAAAGAGCCAATCTTAGGTTTGATGTCAGGCACAGACTGAAATAATGAATTCAGTGCCAGTAAGTGAATATCTATGACAAATGACCAAACATCAGCATTATTTAGGATTCTCAAGGGATTTGCCATGAATACAAAGTGAGTCAGCATTTGGAAAATAACAAGAAAGACTATTTTTTAAAATTTTTGAGCTCTTGATGTTCTTAACAATAAATTTTAAAAGGTTACTGAAAAATGTCTTGTTAGAAAGCCAATAAAAATTCAAAGTGAATATAGCCTTGTAGACATAAGAGAATGTTAACAATATACCTCATAAATGTGGTTTCTCAAAAAAAAATTCTTTGTTCTTTTGTTTTCTGAGGGAACTGTGATATTACGAATTTCACCTGCCTCTTTAAAACTTAATACCCAATATACAAACTGTAGCAAATACAAAGGAACACACAATTCAGTAGAAAAACTGGATGAAAGAGCAAAATGCTTGCAATGTCAATACAAACAATGCTGTATCTATTGAATCTAGACTATAAAAGCATCACTAGTATCATAAACCAAACAGATTGCTATGCACAGGAATTGAAATCTTGAAAGATTTTGGCCACTAAACTCCTTATGTTCATTTTTCAAAATGATCAATAGACAAATACCACAACACAAAAACAAAACCATGCCTCAAATACTTTCCTTAGGGGTTACAAAACTAGTTTTGAATTTTCATATTGTAAAAATAGACTTGTCTTCTCCAAAGGATCCTGCAGTCCAAGTTGATGGGTCTGTGTTTTTCTTTCTGATTACCTTCCTGAAGAGCCAAAGTACCCCTATTATTTCTTACATCAAATATTAGACAACATATGGAGTATAAGAGGAATGACTACAAAGTATGGCACTCTGTATAAGTGTGTTGACCCAAAGGCAACCACACCAATGGCCACTAGGACTGGAAACTGTGCAGTAGTCTTCAAAATTTTACTGTGAAAAGAGAGAAACATAATTATATGATATGATTATTACAAATTACAAGGAAGACTGGAATTCTGTGAAGTCAATATTATACATGATTTTGAGAAAAAAATCAAAAGATTTTACACTCTTTTAAATGTAATATTTTGCTATCAGTGAACCTTCTTTATTGCAGATTTTCCCCACATCAAAAGGTAAAAAAAAGTTTATTTTTGAAAATTATATTTTATAATCAATTTTAATTGGTTTTGTAATATATTACCATGAAAAAGTACTAATTCTCTAAATATATGAAATTTAAAATAAAAGATAGCAATATTTATTTCTATTTTAGCATAATTTATGCTATAATTCACTTTAGATTCAACTTTACATATGACAATCATAATGAATAGTTAAAAAATTATAAAAGCACAAAGAACTTCAAATTTGAAAAAACTGGTAGGAAGAGAGGAATGAAAAACATTGACATAATGTACGTAGATAGTTCATAAACATTACATAAGTAACTGCTCATATAATAATAATTATCATTATGCTTACAATGGACCAGGCATGGTCTAAAGAGAAATAAATGAAGATAAAAATAGTTTTTGGCCTGAAGAAGCTAATATTTTAATGGAGGTGAAAACATGCAAACTATGTTCTAACAAAGTACATAAAGGGCAAATTTGAAGTAGTCATGGGGGAAGGTTAAAGGAAATCAATAAAGATTTCTTACAGAAGGATGGAACTTAGCTGAGACTTGAAGGAAGCCTGGGAAGTTAGGAGGCAAAGTTAAGATGGGAGAGCACTGCATTTCAAGTATGGAGAATAACTAATGAAAATGCACAGAATCAATCAGGAGATGGAGTGTCTTGGGCAACTAACAACAAAGTGGTCAGTACCATATATGTAGAGCAGTAAAATATTAAAAGACTGGTAAAGCAGGAAGGAGTCAAGTGATGAAGAAGGGCTTTATGGGTAGTCATCTTTTAACTTAAGACTACAGCTAAGTCTACACACACTTACATTAATCTCACTTGAAAAGGAAGAATAAATACAGAAAGTAAGATCTAGAATAATTCAAATGTTAATTTTACAGTAAAAGCTTTCTTAGAGATCTAATGAAAAAGGCAAGTAATTAGACTGGTGGTAATAGACATGTAAATACTTTTCTTTTAGAGAAACAGAAACAAGATGGTCTTCAGAAAGCATAATTTCCTGCTAATCCTGCTTTGCTACCTGTGACATGTAAGTATTCAGTATGTGTAAGAATAGTACATTCTGAGTTTCCCTTCTATAACATATCATATAATTGATTACATGTGCATGATACATGACATAGCAAACCAAAAAATTGCTTTTAATGACATTGTATGCTTATAAAGATATTTAAAATGTTTCAACATTTACTCATGTTGAAATATGACTGCTTTCAGGAGTTTGAATTCCTAAAATATGGCTTAGTTTCACTCTGTATATGTGCAACATTAAAGCACAGTTATGAAAATGCATATTTCAGTGTCCTTTAGTCACAAAATTACTATGATCACAGATTTAGAATTGTATGGAATCTTAGAGAGTCCAACTCTCATTTTACACGTGAGAAACTGAGACCCAGAACTTGCCCAAGGTCACAAAGCAGCAGAATCATATTTTGAAATACGTCCTCTCATTCCAACTCAAGAGTATTTAGAACTATACTATACTATATTTAGATTATTATTTTACATAATTAAAAAAACTAAGTTAACTGAGAAGGAAAGAGTGTTATGGCTATGATTTTGTTCAAATTATGATTATAAATTATACTTCTATGAATACACAAAATATTCTGAAATTGATAACTAGATGTAGCAATCTAAGATTTTCTTTTAAAAATATAAATATATAAGTATACATCCTGAAAGTTAAAGACTCCAAATACTAAAGATTAAGATTTTGGAAAATATTACTTTAATGATAATAAATATCATAAACAGATTATATAGCATATCAATAACAATAAACCTTCTAACGAATACAAATCTTGTTAAAAGTCCCAACTAAAATTATTTAGTTCATGATTGGGGAACTTTTAGTAGTTTTCTACACATTTCGAATGTTTGAATTGCTTACTTGTCCTTTAAGAAAGTTTTCACTTTTTATCATGTTTCCTGCAAAATTAGTCTCAAAATCCTTCTACAATAACTTTTACAAAATCCTTTTACAGGGGCAGCTGGGTGGCTCAGTGGATTGAGAGCCAGGCCTAGAGATGGGAAGTCCTAAGTTCAAATCTGGCCTCAGATACTTCCCAGCTGTGTGACTCCGGGCAAGTCACTTGACCCCCATTGCCTATCCTTACCACTCTTCTGCCTTGGAACCAATACACAATATTGATTCCAAGATGGAAGGTAAGAGTTTTAAAAAAAATCCTTTCACAATAACAAACAGATTTTTTAAAAATCCTTTTACTGACAAATCGATTAAACCATGCATTTTATATAGTTTTTAGAACAGAAACGAAATCATTTAAAAGAAAAAAAACTTTATAACTGTCGAGATGTTAAAGTTGGAAGGAATGTAACAAAGCAGGATACAGAATAATTTTAAAAGAAAAAAACTGGAAAGAGAAAGAAGGTGAAGGAGGGATTAGATTTGTTCTGACTGGGCAGGTCTGGAAAGGATAAATAAGAAAAATGAATAAATGAAAAAAGCATTAAGTGCTTACTATGTACAAAATGATGAGGATACAAATTGAAAAGTAAGACACTCTTTGCTCTTGAGGGGCTCACATTCTAATGGGGGATATTTCTAATAGTGAGTGAAAGTTGGTTCAATGTAAAGGAAAAGTTTTCCAATAAAAATTGGAATGGGTTACAGTTAACTCCAGCTCATATCAGTGAATTCTCCATCACTTGTTAAGGATGTTATAGAGAAGGATCTCTGAGCTCTTTACCAATAATGAGATTCAGTGAATTTTACTCCTTTTATCTTTGAAAAGAATTGATTAGGTAGACATGTTCCAATAAAACACAAGAGTAAAACTAAAAACTAAAAAAACAACCCCCCCCCCAAAACCCAATCCCAGGATTTTCAAAGGCAAAAAAATACATCATAGGAAATATTAAATATCAGAAAATAATCTAAAAAGGGAAAAACTTTTAATTCCTTAAGCAAAGAGAATTAATTCTATAAACAAAGAGAATTACAACAAATCAAGGAAAAGGGCCACATGGTATAATGGAAGAGCTCTCAGTCCAGACTTGGACACATGCTACCTTTGGGCCCCTGGGAAAATTACTTAATTTCTAATTGCTCTGGCAGCTCTCTAGGGCTATAAATGGCAGGGAAGTTTCTGACCTCTATGGTTGATGAAGTTTCCTCACCTGAGAGCTCCATATACCAACGAAATCACAGGTGCAGTCCTTAGCCCAGTTCTCAAGGAAATCATCAGTAATCTAGGGCAGCCTTAGAGAATTATTGCCTTCTAACTAAGCTCAGAAGAGCGTTTTAACAAAGCAAAATAGTTTTTAACTTTCCACCTGCCTTAAATCCTGCTAGCCAGGTCACTTTTGAGGACTAGGGATAAGGAATAAAAAGCTTCCTGAGCAGCCAAAATAGATGTGACAAAGTCCCTGCACTTTACTTAAGGGAGAGCTTTTGAAGGGACCTCTTTCAGCCTCAGTCACTCTGTCATTTCTAATCATTGTAGTTGTTTTTTCTAACCCTTTATGTGCTAGATCCAGCTTATTAGAAGAACTGAGAAGTGCTGCTACTGCAACGTATGATAGTGTGATAGAGTACAAGTCTTGTATTTAGAGTCATAGGTCCAGGTTTTAAATCTTGGTTTAGGAACTTGATAAGCCATTCAACTTTCTTATCTCTAAAATAAGAGCCACAACTTTGCTAATACAAGATAATCCCAGGGGCTTAAGAAAAAGGATGCTTTCCAGATGGAGAGAAAAAACTGCAGGAGTAGAAATGCAGAAGAAAAACAAATGACTTATCATCTGTTTATATGGGTATATGATTGGGGGTTGGTTTTAAAAGGCTACTCTATTGGAAAAATGAATAATATGGAAATAGGCATAAGTGATAACATTGTATAACCCAGTGGAAATTATTATTGGATCTGGGATGGGAGGGGAGAGGGAAAGAAAATGAAATATATAAACACGGAAAAATATTTTAAAAATAAAAAAAGGGTACACAGATTAGATGATTTCTGAGCTTATCATCTTTTTACTCTAAAGGCAATGGGGAGTTAAGAGTACTGAGCCTAGAGTCAGGGTTGTTTTAAGGATCAAATGACAGAATGTAAAGCTCTTTGCAAAACATTATGTTCTACATATCTTACTGACATGTTTTTTGTTGATTTTAGGGATAGGAAGTGGACCTATGTTATCACTGGAGGAGGAACTCCCAGATGAGGAAATTCTATCAAAACAGGCTGGCACCTTCTTTGTGCCTACAAGTGACTACAAGTCTCAGCCTCAAACACTGAGACTTGCTTAACATCAGAGATGTGACTTGAACCCAGGTCTTTCTACTTTTAAGGCTGTCTCTCTAGCCACACTGCCAGGAGGCCTTACTTCTTGAGCTTAAAAATGTAAACAAATCACATTTAGCTGGGAATGATAGCAAAATTTTTAAAAAGTCACTGAATCTATGTAGATCCTGCATACACACCTTTAACCTTCAGATCTTGAGACATTGATTATTCCATCTGGTTTATTCCAAACCAATCTTTGTCTTTCCCAAGTTGTAAGTAGCCTCAAGTTGCTGAGATTTTTAAATTCTTTTGTCTGATTTTTATAATTTTGATTCTTCCCTTTTATCCACCTTAGTTGATAATAATAATAGTTATTATTATTAGACCACAGTGGCCCTTGCTAGCTGTGGAACCCTAAGGAGATCACTGACCCTCTTGATGCTCCTTTGGAGGTAAAGACTGGCAAAGAAGGGGACAACCTACATTGGTAGAGTGAGTTTTCTTACCCAGGAATTCTTGATGTTAATGAACTTCTGGGTCTAGTTCCTATCCTTATTCTTGTATAACATAATCCTCACAATATATATTGCACAGGGCAGCTAAGTGGCACAGAGGATACAATGCCAGGCTTGGAATCAGGAAGACTCAATTTTATGTGTTCAAATCCAGCCTCAGACATTTAGCAACTGTCTGGCCCTGGGCAAGTCACTAAACCCTTTTTGCCTTAAAAAAAATAAAATATATATATATATATATACACACATATATATGTGTGTGTGTGTGTGTGTATGCACCCATAGAGTGTATATATACACATACACACATGTATATATACTCTACTCCAGAATTGTCAATTAGGCCACTTACATCCCATAACATTTCCTAGTACAGTCTAAAGAAATATTTAACAAAATATAAAAAAATACAACAAAACCAAGATTATATTACTATATTATTATATTACATCAATATGTGGCCTGCAATGATTCATATGTAGAGTTTGATGGCTCTCATCTCTATCCAAGTTGGATACCATTATGCTACTATTGTTACTGAAAAACAAAGAAAAAATATGGGTCTAATCTTAGGAGGGAGGTGAACAATGTTCTATCTAAGAAGAAAGGAAACTAGAGCTTCTTGGGGCAACTGGGCCTCAGAGAGGGTAGGACATATATCCTAAGATGAGACTATATGACAAATGTAAAGGAAAATGATCCTGGGAAAAACAAGGGGTAGAAGTGAATGAATGGTTTAAGATACAGGGTATGGCATGTTCCATTGCATCTTTTTTTCTTTTCTTAAAATTTTTTAAACCCTTAACTTCTGTGTATTGGCTCTTATGTGGAAGAGTGGTAAGGGTGGGCAATGGGGGTCAAGTGACTTGCCCAGGGTCACACAGCTGGGAAGTGTTTGAGGCCGGATTTGAACCTAGGACCTCCCGTCTCTAGGCCTGACTCTCAATCCACTGAGCTACCCAGCTGCCCCTCCACTGCATCTTGAAGGTAGACCGGGTTGATTTCATTGGACCCAACAAACAAAATATCTGACTCCTGTAAATGATTTAAAATCATTAGCACTAGTAAATAAAGATGAAAGTCTAAAAATATTTTGTAATAGCCCATTCTCACCATATGAAGCACAAAAACACAGGTTAATTTTAAATAATCACTTTATGTAAAGTGAATAATTTTGACTATATTAAATTAAAAAGGTTTTGTACAAACAAAACCAATGTAATCCAGATTAGAAGGGAAACAACAAACAGAGAAAACATTTTAAAACAAATTTCTCTGACAAAGGTCTTATTTGTCAAATATATAAAGAACTAAATCAAATTTATAAGAATACGAATCATTCCACAATTGAAATATGGTCAAAGGATATGAATAAGCAGTTTTCAGATGAAGAACTCAAAGCCATCAATAATCATATGAAAAAAATGGCCTAAATCCCTCTTTTTTAGAGAAATAAAAATAAAACAACTCTTAGGTACTACTTTACACCTATAAGATTGGCCAATACTTCAATAAAGGAAAGTGATAAATGTTGGAAGGAATGTGGCAAAATTGGGACACGAATGCATTCCTGGTCGAGTTGTGAACTGATCCAACCATTCTGGAAGGCAATTTGGAACTATGCCCAAACAGCTATAAAACAATGCATACTCTTTGATCCAGTAATATACTAGGTCTGTATCACAAAGAGATTTTTAAAAAAAGAGGGAAAGGACCTACTTACACAAAAATATTTATAGCTGTTCTTTTTGTGGTGGCAAAGAATTGGAAATTGATACAACAATTGGGGGATGAGTGAATAAATTGTAGTATATGATGGTGATGGAATACTACTGTGCTGTAAGGAATGATGAACAGGATGACTTCAGAAAGAACTATAAAGACCTTTTTGGACTGATGCAGAGTGAAATAAATAAAACCAGGAAAACATCGTACACAGTAACAGCAATATTTGGAATGATTATCTGTGATAGACTTAGTTATTATCGGCAATATAATGATACAGGACAAATCTGAGGGACTTATGACAAAGAATGCTAACCACCTCTTAAGAAAGAACTATTGGAGTCAGAATGCAGGTGAAAGTATACAATTTTTCACTTGTTTATTTGGATTTATGTTTTGGGGTTTTGGATTTATAAGATTACTCACAAAAATGAACAATATGGAAATATGTTTTGCTTGATAATACAGGTATAACCCATATTGAACCCATCAGCACTGAGAGGGGGAATAGAAGGGATGAGGGAAATAAGTTCAAACATATGACTTAGGAAAACTTGTATAGAAATTTGTTATTATATATAATTGGTAAAAAAAATAAAGTGTTAAAAAATAAAATGACTACTTTAATTGTTTATTAAGAATATTTACCTAGGATGTGAAAACATAAACAGAACTAAAAAAGAGAGCAGTTTAAAAAACAAATAAGCAAATTGCTAATTTAATACATAAATATGTCTGAAGGACATATAAACTTAATTACAGAAACACTATAGGTAGTTAACAGCATAAAACTACATATATACTCTAATTCTTATTCTAAGTTATTCTAAGCTACTTAATCTGAGGAAAGAGAAAAGTAATTTGAAGTTTATTTAAAGTTATATATCAAATATGAAATATATGCTGCAAATGATGATGAAAAATCTATGTAGGAAATAATAAGATTAAAAGTACTATACCTTGACTTTATTAAGACAATGTCAGAATTTCCAAGAATTCCAAGAGTTGGAACGAGAAAAAACGACAGATGTTTACATGGATCAGGAGTAAGTCTAGTATAATACCTACATGGGGGAAAAGAGGAGAAAAATGTGATTATATAGACCCAATGATTTCAAATCAGTCGATAATCTGATATCTCTTAGGACTGTTATGAGGACAAGACTCTGTAAACTATTATTATTCTTGAATGGTTGCTGAGATACCTATTCTCCAAACCAAATTTCAACCATAAAATATTGTATATGGAATTGAGGTATAAAGGAATATCAGGGAGAAAAAAAATAAAACATGCTACACAAATATTGCACTCTATACAACAGATATTTTCCCAAGAAGTCATTTCAAAATCAAATTATTATACAGTGATCCCTCACCTATCACAGGAGTTACGTTCCAGAGACCCTGTGATAGGTGAAAATCCACAAAGTAGAAGTGTACTGCATTTCCATTGTGTACAGTACAGTATTTCATCTGTAAAATCCCGCAATATAGTGAAAACTCCATGATACAGAATTAGATTTTTTTTTTAAATCCGCAGTAGAGTGAAGCCACAATAAGTGAACTATGATATAGCCAGGGACAACTGCATATCAAATCATTTAAATGCTTTTGCAAGCCAACCCATCCAGAACTTGTAAGTCAGTCAATAAACATCTATTAGGTGTCTACTAAGTATCAAGCTAAAACTGTACTGTGCTAAATAAATATTGGGGCATACAAAAGAAGCAAAAAAGAGCTCTTGCCCTCAAGAAGCTCATAATCTAATCGTGGACAACAAGCAAAAGGATATGTTTGAATAGGCTATATTTAGGATAAATATGAAAACATTTTTAAAAAGGAAGGAACTAGTATGAAGAGAAAAGGTTCCTATAGAGCAAGGGTCGGCAACCTTTTTGGCCGTGAGAGCCATAAACGCCACATTTTTTAAAATGTAATTTCGCGAGAGCCGTACAGTGCTCACAGTGTGCGCTCCTGTAACAGTGTGCACTCCTGTAACAGCGCCTGAAAAAAAATTGACTTTATGGGTCCTGCAGAAAGAGCCATATCTGGCCCTCAAAAGAGTCAGATATGGCTCGGGAGCCATACGTTGCCAACCCCTGGTTTAGAAGACTGAATACTAGTTAAGGGGAAGCTCACAGGCAGCAATGAGGAGGCAGAGAATTCCAGGCCTGGAGGACAGCCAGAGAAAATGGCTGAAGCCAAGGCTTGTTCACGGAAGAGCCATGACACAGTTAGACCTCTGCTTCAGAGAAATTACTGTGGTGGCTGAATGGAGGATGAACTAGAGAGAGGAGAGACTTGGGAAAGACTAACCCACCAGCAGGCTATTGTGTCAGAGAATGGGTCATATTCAAAAGATGTTGCAAAAGTGAAATTTGTCTTTTGGGGTCAATCTGAATTTCCATATTTTAGATTTGCTTAAAAAAGGGAATATCTTAAGTCTTATAAAACTAAGTTTAGTAGCTTCTTCAAATAAAATTGGTCCAATAGCAAAAGCTTGGATTTTAATAAAAACAAAGAATTAAAAGAACTACTTAAAATGTACGTAACCTTATTTCTGAAATCTATTTTGAGCACAGTCTACTGTGATGCTTTACCCATTTTTCTTGTTTAAAACAAGTTTCTTAATTAATAAGCATTTATTTATTTCCCTTATAACATACATCCATCTAAAAAGAAAAAGAAAATAAAAGGAAAACTTGTAACAAATAGCACCTTTTCAAAAACTCATGAAAATAAAAAACTCTCTTCGGTAGCACTGTTAAATCTTTTTGTCTGACTTGTGACTTTAGTCAGGAAGGGATTGATGGTTTCCTAGTCACTAAATAGTCAACTTAAGGGACTCCTTACAAAACTTTGGAAATCCATTTTTTTATTTCTAGAATTTGAAAATGCAATTATTTTTTGCTCCAATAAAGTACAACAGAAGTTCTGCCCTTTTCTTTTTGTTAAACATTTATGAGATTTATTTTTAAGAAGAGAAAGAGCTCCAGCAAATATAAGTGAGTTAAATGTAAATTTTCCTAGTCAAAATTTTTATGAACCAAACAGATTTTTTGACTATCTGAAATCTTACTTAAGCTTTTATTGACATTGTTTAGTTCTGAACCAAAGCAAAATAAAAATTTTCCTACAGTTTTTGTACAATTCTAAATAATTAATTATATCATTACCTGAGGTTCTTTAGCCAATAAACTAAGGAAGGCATGCTGAGTAATACAATCCATATTACTAAATTAACAATAGTAAGATGCATCTTAAAATTATCTTCGGCATTATCAATGACTGCAGTTATAGGAAGTACATCTGAAGGATGTACATTTGAAGGAGAGTTTTGTTGAGATCTGTTATTCTTCTCTCTTCCTCCAATGGAAGAATTTGTATTGTTTTCAGAGATATTTGGAATCTATAAAGAAAGCAAGAATACCAAAATACTAATTAGGACATTTGTTATCTTAAATAAAACCAGGCTTGAGAGACTATTTCATTTTAAATCAAACTGTTATTTTAAAAACAAACATACATACAATTTTCAAGGCTGAAGATTTACTAGATACTGATGTTTATTATTTTCCTACAAGCATAACTAGAAATCACTCCTGGATCTTCTGAATTAGTCAGTCTCAATTTTATAGCTAAAAATGTCCTCAAAAGATGATCTTGTTTCATTTTTTTTTCTCCTTAATCCACAAGACATTTCTCAATTTTTTACTCAAGATAAAGCATCACAATAATAACTCTTAAACTTATTTTCAAAAAGTAATTTGGTAAGGACAGAGCAATTCTTATAGTGACAAACGTTTAATTTCACTGTCATTAAGAATTGGACTTTTAAAGTAAGAAAGTATATTTTTTCATGTAGTCTTCACATTTTCTTTGAAATTAAGAAGTGAATAGTTGAGGTTTAAGGGCTCAAAGGTTAAAATCATCTATTGACTACATTAATAGTGGGTATCAAAGTTCTGAGGGACAGCTAAATGGGAATATGGATAAAAGACCTAGCAAGACACTAGAAATACAGAAGGTAGTTAATAAATACTTCTGGAATGATGACATGATGGTGATTTTTTTAAAATGGGGTACTCAAGATGATTTTCACAAGGACTATGTGATAAAATCATTCTATTTTAAAATGAGATATGACTAAATATGATGAAAATATTATGAGTATGTTTTACCAAAAAATTAACTTACCATATCAGGGTTATTTTTCAATGTTGTTAAGCTGGAGTACAACTTAATAATCTAGGAAAAGAAAGGAATCTTTGTGTTCAAAACTGCTTTGGATCAAGAAATGTTTGAGTCTCCTAGTAAAATTTATACACACTTATTCCTTTAAATGGTGACTAAAAAAATGGAGCAATGAGATTCTACTCTTCCTTAATTGATTCTGTATCTTACACTTGCTACAGAAGCTGCTGTAAATATTTTCTTTCCTCTTCAAGCCTCCCATACCCTCTCTAAACTGAAGACTTTGCCTCTTTACTAAGAAAACTGAGGTCATTCAATGAGAGCTCCCTCTTCTCCTCATCCTCCAAATTTTGACATTTATCTCCTATTCTCTCCTTTTTTTGGTGGCCTTTCTTCTTTCCAAGGCAAATCACTCACCCATTGCCTACTATTTCCTCCATCAGGTCATCTCCTCAATCATACTTTCTAGAATTTTCAGTCTTTCACTCTATTGATTCCTTCCCCATTATTTGCCAACATGCCTAAGTCTCTTCTATACTGAAAAAACCCCCCAAAAAACAAAAAACAAAACCTCAAGCTATCCCGCTATGTTTTGCCTCTCTTTCTCAAAATTCTGAAATAGTAGAGTCCACTTGCTACCTTTACTCACTCATCCCTTTGTAATCTGGCTTTTCACCTCATTGTTTAGTTTAAATTACTTTCTTCAAAGATCTCCTAATTACTAATTCTAATGTATTTTTCTCAATTTTCAATCTTCTCAACCCACATGATGGATTTCACCATATTCTCTCTCTCAGAAATGCTCTTCTTTCAGGGTTTTCCTCGCTCTACTTTCTTTGGTTCTTCAACATATTTGGCTCCTTCTTCTCAGTCTCCTTTGTTGGATAGAGTCATAGAACACTCCCTAAGTGCCAGTGGTCACCAGGCTCTCTTCTTTCTCAACCTGGTAACTTTATAAACTACCATTAGTTTAATTATAATCTCTATGTACATGCTCTTAGATGTCTGTGATCAACTGCTTATTGGACATTTCAAATTGGATCTCCCAGAGACATCTTGAACACAACAGATCCAAACCTGAACTCATTATTTTTTCTCTTCAACCTTCCTTCTTCCAAAGTTCCCTATTTCTGTAGAAGGTATTACTATCCTTCTAGACTCAAGAGAAGTAACCTCTACATTATCTTGGATTCACATGCCCACACACTCCATATCTAATTATTTCCAAGTTTTATTGTTTCTACTTTTATATCTCTTGCATTTAACCTCTCCTAGACAGTTATACAACTATCACCTTAGTCTAGGCCCTTAACAACTTCCAAGCTGATTATTTTAACAGCCTCTTGATTGCTTTCCTTGCCTCAAGTATGTTACCATTCCAGTCCTTTCTACATACTAAATTTTTTTAAGCACATGCTTGATGATGTAAGTCTTCTACTCCTGAGGTGTCAGACATTTCTGAGAGTGACTTGAAACAGATTAATATGTAAATGGGAAATATTTTAAAAATACAACAGAACATAGGTAATGTTAATATGTGGTTTCGTAAGTCAATATGCAGCTGCAGAGATCCTTAGGCAAGATTTAGTGTTCTCATTTCCATTTGAGTCTCTGATACTACAGCACTACTCAATCAACTTGGCTTTTAGAATAAAATAAAAACTCCTTTGTTTGGGATTTAAGTCCTTTCAGACCTGACTCCAACCTATCTCTCCACTCTCAATGACAGTTACCTCCTGCCCTGAATTCTGCAATCCAGCCCAACTGTCCTCCTTTCCTATTTTGCCCAGTTGCTAGTGTTTTCCTCCCCAGTTACAAAGCCTTATATTTGCTCATACTTATTGTTTTTAAATATTTTCTTAAATGCTTATATCTTTGGTCTTCCCCATTATAAGGAAGGCATTACAAATGGGAATTTCCAATCTCTAAATTTGAATCTCTTTATCTAGACATACATAATGTCTGATACACAATAAGTTTTTAATAAATACTTGTTGAGGGATTGCTAGTAGGGAAAAAAGTAGGCAACAAAGGAGGGAGATAACTAGTGGCCCTAGGAAGTGTATTTTTATGTTAGTTAGATGTAGGAGCTCTGTTCATGTTTAAGAAATATATATAAGAAAAATTGTGTGTTTGTAAGTCAGGAAATACCTCCATATAAAAATAAGTACATTTCTTCTTAATAACTTGGTAATTAGTTAATATTAAAATGTTATTTACTATGGGAGAGCTAGGTGGTTCAGTGGCTAGAGATCCAGACCTGGAGAAGGGAGGTCCTGGGTTCAAACCTAGCCTTGGACACGTCGTAGCTATGTGACCCTAGGAAAGTCACTTAACACCCCAACTGCCCACACTTTATTGTTCTGCCTTGGAACTGAAACTTGGTATAGATTCTAAGACAGAAGGTAAGGAATAAAAAAAATATGTTCTCCAATGATGATCTATACTTTGAGGGTAAATCTATACCAAGGGTTCTTAACCTTTTTTTTTTTTCAAACCCTTACTTTCCATCTTAGAATCAATACAGTGTATTGGTTCTAAAGTAGAAAAGCAGTAAGAGCTAGGCGATGGGGGTTAAGTAACTTGCCCAGGGTCACACAGCTGAGAAGTGTCTGAGGCCAAATTTGAACCTAGGACCTCCTATCTTTAGGCTTGGCTCTCAATCCACTGAACCACCCAGCTGCCCTTTAACCATTTTTTATGTCATATGTCCCTTTGGCTATCTAGTAAAGACTATGGAACTCTACTCAGAGTGATATTTTTAATTGCATAAAATAAAATATGCAAGATTATAAAGGAAACTATGCTGAAATAGGTATTTAAAAAAAAAAAAACATGAGCTCACAGATCCCAGACTGGTTTATTCTAACTTTAGGAATATTCTTGGGTTTCAGTTTTTTGCATAAGTTCCTGATAGCCTATTTTCCCAACTATTATAAAAGTAAAGAATATGTTATGCTACTATATAGTTTTCAAGCCCTTAAGAAAAGTTATTATATCAAAGGCTAAAACAACCTCTCATCATAAGTTGCTTTCTTATGGTCAACAAAATCATCATCCTACCTTGTCATTTTCCTTTAACTTTTTTTAAACATAAAAGACTTCCACAATGCTACTTTTATAGACCAATGATTTTATTGTCACCAGTCAGCCCTTCCACAGTGCAGATCACAATTCACTTATACTTTCTTATCTTCTTCAATTTTTGCCAACATCCTTTCATAACTCTTCAAAGGGAAAGAGTGTATCTTAAGTACTGGGGGACTTTGTCTAGATCTTGAGATGCCAATGTTCCTACATGACAAGTCCTTTTTTTTCTGATCATACATCTCTATATCTTTCATGCCATTTCTCATAATTCTTCATAATTCTAACTGAATGACAAGGTGCTGAAGGAAGTAGTATTTGTTCTTCCAAATACTTTTTCATGGTCAAGAACACATCAGATTCTCTATATTTCTGAGTCAATGTTCTAGGTGTAGAATATTGTCTCTCAAGTTAGAAGGAATTTACATACCTATTAAAGTTGCCCTCAATGCATATGTAAATTATTCTATTTAAAAAATGTTTTATTGATGTCTTTTTTTTACTTATTTTCCAATCTACTCTTCTTCCTTCCTTCCTTTCTTTCTTCCTTTCTTCCTTCCTTCCTTCCTTCCTTCCTTCCTTCCTTCCTTCCTTCCTTCCTTCCTTTCTTTCTTTCTTTCTTTCTTTCTTTCTTTCTTTCTTTCTTTCTTTCTTTCTTTCTTTCTTTCTTTCTTTCTTTCTTTCTTTCTT
>NC_058132.1:216823952-216874853 GCF_016433145.1 Gracilinanus agilis | reverse complement strand
TCTCTCTCTCTCTCTCTCTCTCTCTCTCTCTCTCTCTCTCTCAAAACCCTTACCTTCCGTCTTGGAGTCAATACTGTGTATTGGCTCCAAGGCAGAAGAGTGGTAAAGGTAGGCACTAGGGGTCAAGTGACTTGCCCAGGGTCACACAGCTGGGAAGTGTCTGAGGCCAGACTTGAACCAGTCTCTAGGCCTGGCTGTCAATCCACTGAGCTACCCAGCTGCCCCCTACTCTACTTTCTTAAATGAACTTTCCCTGGTAATAAATGAATAAATGTTTTTTAAAAAGCTGACAAAACAACTCCTATACAACTGAACAGGCAACACTCCATAGCCACAATCCTCTGCCTCTGAGAGGAGGTTTATGTTATATCACCTGTTCTCTGGGATTAAGACCAATCACTTCTAATCTGTTCTGTTGCCTTAGTGTTGTTTTCATTTACCTTCTAGTAAATATTTTTTATGCCGTTCTCCTGGTTCTACTTATTTTATTCTTCATCAGTGCATATAAGCCTCATCATTAAGGTCTTATAAAGAAGAGAGAGCAGGCACAGGTTTTCCTGGTTGTCTTTTCTGGAAAAAGTAGTGATACCATGCTTTTTTTTGAAGCACTGAACACTGCCCCTTCTTTGAGGTATCTTGAGATGTAATTGCCTCCCCATGAAAATGTGTTAACTTCAGTATGGACCTCCTCTGTATATATTTTTTTTCTATTTCAGCATCCTTGCCTTTGCTTCCTTTTGGGCCAGCTCTCCTTCCTCATGTGCACCTATGATACTATGAGTATGTCACAGTCATTGAAGGAGAATTGTTGTTACAGAAATCTTCATAGGTATTTTCCTATTCTGATGTTTGTTGTCTTTCAAGTTTCATCCCTAAATGTTGTTGTGATGATCTGCCTTAGTTTTGTTCCTTATCAACATCTTGTTAAAACAAAAAAGTTTTATATTGCAGCACTGATCATAATCATCCATCAGTCTCTTTGTCTTATATTACAAATGAGTTGATATTTGTCAGCATTTGGCAAAGATAGCTAGTACTTGTCTCTTCAGGCAGTTTTAGGTCTTTTAGTTTCCTGGATGTGGTAACTGATCTCAAGAATTAGCTGTCCTGAGAAAATGGTAGTGATTTGTGGCTACCATACTTTTCAGTATAAATAGGGTGTTAAAATAGGTAACAATGCATTTGCCTCAATTACACATCTATCATTTTTTAAAAATTCAATTTAATTTAGATCTTTGTTCTATAAGGCTGTTGGTCTGACAGTATATTTGGTATACTGATTTATCAGTGAGAGAAACCATGAATTTCTATGAGAAGAAAAAACTGATTATGTTATAGCACATAAGAATCAATTTTCTACTGATGAAGGAGTCATTTTCAAATTACACAAATTCAAGGGATCTAGAGGAAGACTCTAAGCAGGTTGGGTGGACACTCCTGGGGGATGAGGGCATGCATAAAACTGATAAGAAAACATGGTTGTGAGAATGGCATCCCAAGGAGGGAACATTAGAGATCACAAATCCATCAAAGAAGTAGGTTAATTTCCACAGCAAACTATTTGCACTAATTTGCTACTGTGGGTAATTGCTATATCCTAAATTGGGGGGTGGGCAAAAAAGCCTTTGCTTAACAATATTCAATACATATTAAGCAAAACATATTACTAAAAGAAAAGAAATAATAGTTCCCCTGCCTCCATACGGTAGCTCTCACTGTCTTTCTGTGCTAGTCTTGCCTTATTTTTGGCCCACTTCCTCAATTCTATATATAAACTAGAAAGCTGGAATGCCCTGGCAACAGCTCTTGGTTAGTAACTTTCTTAATATTTTGTGACTGGATAGTTTTGTGCTTTAAGTAATTTTTTTCATTATTTGATTTGTCATCAATCTATTCTAAGTATATGTCAATCACTACCATATCATCTCAAAGCATGCTTTTCTTTCTATAGCAAATGGCATAGAAAATCCAGTCCCTAGCCTCATATCTGAAGGTGGATTTTAACCTCTCTACTTCCTTTTATCAAATAAGATAATGGTTGTAAAGCACTTAGCACAACGTCTGGCACATAGTAGGCTCTTAATAAATACTTATTCCCTTTCTCTTCCCCCTTGTGGCTCTTAACCATCAAACCCTACTATGTTTAATTATTTGCAAATCCAGATTCCCATCTTAAATTTATATCATGCCAATATACACATATGGATATACGAACAACAAAAATATTTCAAAATCGTCTAGCAAATTAAATTATAAACCCATGTTTTAATTTATGAAATGATATGAAATGATCTTTTTGATGGGTCTATATGAAATGTTGTTTGATATACTGATGAGCACATTTTGGCATTCAGGTTAAAAGACTTTAAGTTGATACCTTAAACACATAGTAAAGATAGATGAGAAGTATTGCAAGTGCTCCACAAGTTGTCCAACCAATTAATAGCAGAAGAATTATCAGAAATGATAATCTTGTTGTTATCAACATGGGGTCTTTAGGGATTTCAGAAGGTCTAAAATAACAAGAATATAGCCTTTTAAAACTCTTTAAAAAGCAGCTCAGAACCAGGAGAACAATTTATACCGTAACATCAACATTGTAACATGAACTATTTTGAAAGGCTTAAGAATGCTGATCAATGCAATGACCCACCATGATCTTAGGTGAATTATGATTAAGGATACTATCTACCCCCTGACAGAGAGGTGACAGTTCAACATGCAGAATTAGACACATTTATTTCTGGACACATCCAAAAGAGAATTTTTTTTGCTTAACTATGATTATTTGCTATAAGAATTTTATATTTCCTCCTGCCCCTCCTGCAGTGGGAAGAAAGTAAGAAGGAGAAAAATGTTTTATAATTGAAAAAAAATTATAAGTGGTTAATATGGTCATATACAAGAAACAATGTGGTTCTTAATGGTCTATGCATTTTGGTGAAGGTAAATTGAAGAAAATACAATAAATATCTACAACTATTCTGATGTTAATCATTGAAATCTTAAAATTCAAGTATCTTAAGATTTTAAGACATTTCTAATTAATACAAGAGGTATCATCAGAATTTCACATTACAAGCAGGTGTAGAAACCAAGGTTAAACATATTATCTATTTTACTTACACATATTATGGCTAAGACTAAAGTAGTGAATTTCTACAAGGGAAGACAATTAGCAAAGAACTGGTAGTTTTATTTATATGCCTTTTGTAAAAAATAATCATGTTAGTTTAAAGTAAGACCTTCGAACGTAAGGTCCCAAACTTTTTGTGAGGAGTTATTTTTCATTTTACGGAAACCTTGTAGGAAAACTGGAGACAATTATTTTTTAATGAAGTCTATTATCAGGGAATGATACTGAAAGTACAATATCTAAATGTGGTAATGACAAAAGGATTCTACTGTGAGATTTACTCTAGCCTAGCAAATGATGTCAGATTGGGGTGATAAGAGAAAATGGCATCAGAAAATAGTTTCAAAGTCTATAGGTAGATCCCTGTTTACTAGTTGGGAACCACGATACTGTGACTTGAAATAGGCATGAGAACACAAAAATACTGTCCTAGAATTGGATCATCCATTGAGAGACATGCAGGATAGTCAAATTCAAACATTTTGATAAGCACTATTAAACAAATATAAATACTCTCAAATAAAGAGTAGCTTTGATGATAAAAGTAGATTCATTAATTTGTAAATTAACTACGAAAATAATTAATGTTCAGGGAAATATGCAAACCAATCTTTAAAAATACAACTCTAGCTTATGAAAATATTTAAACCTTTAATGTGTAATTCTCTTAAATAATAGAAAAAAGATGTTAAGCAATGACTGAAATGTCTGGTTTTTTTTTTTGGTTTGTTTTTTTTTGTGTTTTTTTTTTTACCTGTTGAAAGTTAGCCATAGTGAAGAAAGAAGCCTCACAGATAAAGATGAGAGTATGCCACCCCAGTATGCAATACTGGTTCCAAATAGAAAGAGAATCAATGATACAAGTGGAAAACACATACTTTGTGTATTCAGAAAAATGGCATCTAATTCTGGTAAGAAGAAACTATCCCAAATTTGCTTAAACCAGTTATATCTGTAGAGAAAAGAAAAGACAATGCCATAATTAAAATATTATGCTTCTAGTCAGATATGCATATATATGTATATATAAAATTTAACTTTAGACTGACCCATGCATGTTAAGTAATTATTTCTGAAACTGCAGTCTTAATAGGTTTATAAAACTCAACCTTCATATTTTATTTTAAAAATTAAAAGTGTAATTGTTCAAACTTAATTGAAGACCCAGTTTCTATTTCTACATATTATACATTTTTGATGGAGGCAAAACAAAACTTGTAAAGAATTACACAGGTAGAATAAATTTTGAAGACTGTTTAGGCAGGAGTTCTTCACCTCTTTGGTGTCCTACTCCTCTCTGGCAATCTAGTGAAGGCCATGGAACCCTTCTGAGAATATTTTTAAAAGAATAAAACAAAATACATAAAAATTACAAAAGAAAAAACTTCTATATAAACCATTATAAAATTTTTTAAAATTCATGTTAAGAACCCCTTTTTAGGAGGTAGTGGTGTCTATTAACATTTATAAACATTTATCAGAGTAATTATTTAAATGGCTATGTGACTTGTCTTTATTTTAATTTCATAAAGGTTGACAAAAGAATGAAGTCAACTATTTCCTATGATAATAAAAAGAGAGTGCTACCGATACTAAAAGTCAAAAATAAATAAAATCATTTGTTTAGGTATTTAAATACATGCATTTTTAAAATGCACATTTTAAAAAAGCACATTTAATTAATTAATTAAGAATATTTTTCCATAGTTACATGAATCATGTTCTTTCCCTTCCCTCCTCCCACAACCCTCCCATAGTCAACGAGCAATTCCACTGGGTTTTATATGTGTCATTGATCAAGAAATCATAGTCTATCTTTTCTTATCATAACTACCCCTTTAATACTGCATTTCCCTTTTATCAGTCATTCTAAAAGTCTTTTATAAATTAAATATGGGAAACTATTCCTAGAGTTGCATCTTCCCCATGCAAATTCTCTTTCTTTACTCAGTTCTATCCTTCTCCGGCTTCTATAGTACTTGCTGCTTAATTACAATAATGCCAGGGACCCTAGGCAAACCTAGCTGTACATAGAAGCTCCTCAAACATCCAAGTGACTCTCTGGTAGAAGAGATATGCAAAGATCGTGGAGATGACTAGTAAGCATAAGTGTAATAATTATCAGGTTTAGACTGGGACTAACAGTCCTAAAATAAGGCCATATGCACTAGGGCACATCAGGAAATGGACTAATCAGACAATATTATATCCTTTTTAATGCCTTTTATAAATTCAAATCATCATATTAATGTGAGGAAAATTGACAGAATGATATCAATATAATTCTTGTTACTCAAGGAACCTGTAGATCAATGAGGAGAAAACCAAGATTTGCCCAGGATTAGGCTTCATGGCTTCAGTTCTTCAGCAAAGGACTAATGAAATGTAGTTTCTAATATCCCAGTTTTTTTATGTGGTCAAGATGGGATCAAACAGGGGAAAGTGACAACCCTTTCCTAGGGTTTTGAACTTTATTTCTCCCTGATAATAAGTTAGCATAATGGTGGGTGGAGAACTGTTGGGGAAAGGAAGTCTCTTAGCTCATCCTCTTCCTTGGGTGTTTCTGGAATTAAGTAGGATGGGAAAGAGACAAAGAAATGATGAGGGGGCTATCGCTGGTGATTGAGGGATTGGCTAAAGTCTGGGATTCTATTCCTTATCAGGATCACAGAGAGAGAGCTGGTAGGGACCTTTGAAATAATCTAGCCCAGTGATGGGCAAACTTTTTAAAGAGGGGGCCAAAGGAAAGGAAAATCTCATCTGTCAGACTATTTCTAAGGCAACTCTTTCGAAGTTTCATTGTATTGTAACCTACTCATTGTATTCATCAGATTAGGAATAATGTCCACAGGCCAGAGAGAACATTTCAGGGGGCCGCATCTGGCCTGCAGGCAGTAGTTTGACCATCACTGATTTAGCCCAATGTCATTAGACTCCAAATCCACTACTATACTATATCCAACATAAACTCAAGTAATCTCGGAAGAGATTTAGGCTTATGTAAGCTGAGCTGGAAAACAGAAGATGATTCAAAAGGCATCAAGCAAGTTATGCTACTTTCTGCACAGGTGCAGCTGGATAAGTGGATGCAGTGGATAAGAATCTTGGGCCTAAAGTCAGGGAAATTGAGTTCAAATCTTGCCTCAGACGCTTACCAGCTGTGTGACCCTGAGCAAGTCACTTAACTCTGTTTGCTTCTGTTTCCTCATCTGCCAAATGAGTATAATAATAGAACTTACCTCCAAGGTTATTGTGAGGATTAAATGAGATAATAATTGTAAAGTGTTTAGAAGAGTGCCTAGCACATAGTAAGTACTATACAAGTGTTTGCTCTTCTTCATCTATACTAGTCAACTACAGAAACAAAGGTCTAAAATAGTCAGTACAGCACTCTGTGTTAGCAAAGAACTAGAAACAAAAAAGAAACTATATCATCAACTAATGAAGGTACAGGCAAAACTGTGGTTATAGGAATATAATGGAGTAATATTGTATAGCAAGAACTGAAAAATACAAGGAACTCAAGAGTAACATCAGAGAAAAATAAAAGGAAGCAAAACAGCAATATATTCAATAACCCAAACAATGTCAATACAAAGGTCATTAATAGGATGTATAATCAAGTAAGTGAAAAACCAGAATGTTCCTAGAGAGCAGATAATAAAATAGAAGCCTTTCCTTCAGAAAAAGACAGGCAATGAGGTGGGGAGAATGCTGTACACATTATTGGAATGATCATTTTAGAAGGTATTTCTGATGAACTTCTTTGTTAAAAGGGAAGGTTCAAATTAGAAGTGGAGATGGATAATTTCCAGAAATGTCTGTGACAAAAGACATTAATAAACCTCATTTTAAAAAACTGAGCTACAATAAACAGAATTTGTCTAGTTTCTTAGTCATAAAAACAATTATGAATATTGGCAGACATATAATAAGAATCAAATAAAAAGTTTGATATTTTAAGCTGATCATGAATTGCTTCAAATCTTAGCAGAAATTATTTTTAGAAAATTTACGAAGAAAAGGAAATAATGTAGGGAACTTCTAGTTACCAAATGGTGAGCTGTTTAATTTATTAAGCAAAATCAAACTATGTGAAAAATGTAACTTACCCCAACATGAATTTCATAATAATTACGAAAGGATCAACTTTGTATGGCTTGGCTTCTCTATCCAACATAATAGTATAATCTAAACAATGGCCTGGGAGAAAATTTAGATAGAATTCATTTTAATTAAGTATGCATTATTTAAGAGAACTGGCAATAAACACAAAGTTTTTAGTTTTAGAGAGAGTATAAGTCTATAATTGCCAAAGCAATACTTGATAAGAAACTTCTGATAGATTCCAGAGACAGTTTGGTCCATTCAGTCTTCTGAATTAACAAAATAATGATAATAATAGTTGACATTTATTAGCACTTTACAATTTACAAAGCACATATTTGTTCCTTACAAAAAACTAATGAAAGGAATTTAAGTATAATTATCCCCAATTTTCAGACAAGTCAACCAAGGATCAGAGTTTAAATGAATTGTCCATTGTCACTTAGGTGATACAGGATTGGAACTCAGATCTTTTAATGCCAAGAAGGACGCCATGTTTGTTATCACTCAGCTCTCTCTAAATCAAGGAAGAACAGATTTTAAAAGAGGCAATCTGGGACTGAACAGGATGGTTGGATAAAATGACCTCTAACATTAACGTCTAAATTGATCATCCTACAAATTGACTAAACATTCTAGAGTGTGTTCTCCATATCTATTGATCCAGGAGTTCTTGAATAGCATGATTCAAAAAAAATCAATAAATAATTAGTATCTGGGTATGGAATCTTGACCTATTTTAGACAATGAGAGAGATAAAAAAGTTTATCCTCAAACAGTTTAAAGCTTAATAAGGAATGGAAAGAACTTTAGAGGTCATCTAGTCTAACCCTCTCACTTCACAGGTGAGGAAACAGACCAAGAGAAGTTATTTATTTGCTCAAGGTCATGCCCTGTGCCCAGTCAGAGCAGAGCCACAATTTACACCGAGATGCATTGACTTAAATTTCAGTTTTCTTCCCCCCTTCCCCAATCCTAGCAGCATATTTCCTCTCAGGAAAAAAGGTAAATGTGTTCAGCTGAATAAAAATACACAAAGTAAAAATAAATTTTGTGGCAGCCAAGGAGTTTAGAAAATCATTAGCAGGACTTAAGACAATATTTATGATGGTGATATCTGGGAATTTCTTTCCTGGGCTTTGACACTATTTACATTTTACTCTATATACATTTTACTTGCACAACTCCAGGTCCTAGGATGAAAAATAAAGAGATCATGGACTAGAGGGGATCTCAGAGGTCATCTCAGTTCACTCTCCTTTTATTACAGATGAGGCGAGTTATGACCACAAAGCTTGACTGATTTGTCTAAAGTCTCATGCAGAGCCAGGATATAAACCCTAGTCCTTTGACTGAAAATCTATCACTCTGCCATGCTGACTCTCACAGCAGGATTGATGGCTAAAGAATCTGGAGAAAACATCTAAACATTCTTCTTTTTTTTCAAACCCTTTTCTGCCTTAGAATCAATACTATGTATTATTGGCTCCAAGGCAGAAGAGTGGTAAGGATTAGACAATAGGAGTTAAGGGAAGGGTTTGAGGCCACATTTGAACCCAGGAACTCCCATTTCTAGGCCTGGTTCTAAATCCACTTAGCTACCCAGCTGCCCCCTAAATATTCTTCTAGAATGCATTAACTGTTTTAAAAAAATAGCCAATAGGAGTAGGGAAGAAAGGTAGAAAAACTATTGGCTACTATATGGCTAATTTTTAAAGTTCCTTTAGTCCTCTGAATTTAAAATATCACTGAAATAACTAATAACTACTTTATTTCAAGTCTCATAACCAAAAGAATACAAAATAGACATAGAAAGTCTTACCTGTTGAAATAACGGACTGTAACTGTCCTCCATAAGTAAGGAGGATACTAGACATGATATAAGCAGGAAGAGCTCCACCATGGAATCGAACTACCTAAAAAACACATAAACCATAAAATATTTCTAATTATGCAAATTAGTAATGAAAATGTAATTTCATGTGCAATAAAGTTATGTTTCATTACTTTTATATATGTATGCATATATAATCACGTACAGCATAGAAAACTATGGCTCTAGACACAATACATGTTATAGAATTTGTTAATAAAGTATTATTTGAATTTCACCAATAATTTGAGTAAACTAATCTAGAATTTGATTAGAATGAGTTGCAAACCTATCTAATCTAAGTCACTCCACCTGCTAAGTCTATCTTGATTGTTTCTGGTATTTCTACTTCTCATATATAGAATGCATTATCTTTGACAGATATATGTATTTGTTGCAAGGACTTCTTTACCTTCAAAATATAGATTCTATGCCACTTGAATCCTTTAATGTATTTTTATTCAATAAAGTTTATTATATGACATAAAAGTTTTTTAAAATCACCATTTCAAGAATTTGTGCTACTGCATTTTTACAAAGACAAATGCTTACAAAATCATTATCATCATCTGTTTCTGAAAATATAATTTATATATATAATATAAAATATAAAATCCTTCATTTCCCCCAAAACTCTATTCTTTTAATCCTATACATAATCAACCTTAAACATTCTAGACTTAATGTTATGAAATTGTTATTAGTGAATACATGATGAAATCAACTTTCTTATAAAATCTCTTTGCTAATAATATTTCATATTCTGAATGATACCTGCCTCAAAAGTTGAATCAACAAATATGAGATACCAGATATAGCAGACATATTACAAGGCAATACTATGCCTAGGTCAGTATCAGTATCAGCTCTGCACCTGCCTAGAAACAAACTATCTTTGCTATTCTTGAGATGGCTATGGTTCTGAAATATTCTTTCTTTGTAGGTACAAAATTAGGGTAAAACTGTTCAGAAAAGAAATTATTTTGTTCTTGCATCAACTTATATTCTGTGAGCAACATATACATGTGACAATCAAGGTAACTAAGCTTTTTAATCAGCAATTTTATTTTATCTATGAATGCAGCAGTATCCATCAATAATACCTAGCCTTTCATTCTGTTTAAACCCAGGAACACTTTATTCACTTGTTCCTATTGGAGTAAAAGTTGGCAAGCACTCCCTAATAAGAACAATGCATTCATTATAAAAGTATTCAGATGCCTAGTGAGATGACTGAGGTAGTATCTAGGCAGATCTCCTTCACCTCTTCAAAACAAGAAATGCATTGATATAAATGAGTAACAAGGAAAAAAGGTGAGGGCCATTCTAATGGGACCCCCTAATTGTGTATTTCCTGCCTTGTGCTTTTTTGTGCTGGTGGCAGTGATTACAAAGAGGCAGTTAGTTAGTAGGCTATCATCATTTGCAGGTGGGCAGAGTCCCACCAGGAATTTTCGAAAGGCACCCAATATGACACTACTTTTCAGAGTTTGTTCTCAGCAGCAATTCAACCAGACTCCTTCATTCTTAAGCAAGATGAAGTTCATGGGTCCACTTGAGCAAAACCTAATTCACAAGGATTGTATCCTAGATGAAAGAAATGGGACAACACTGAATGAAAGGCGGACCAGAGAAGCAAAATAGCCCCCTCTCTATAGTAATGAAAAGGAGAGAAATTGTAATGGAAGTCTCAAAGATGGGATGAGAGGGGATGAGGGGGGAAACACAACTCATGGAGAGATGAGACAGGAAAAAAATACTATAGTGTAAGATACTCTCAGAATAAAACTCTAGAGAAGAGAATTATATAAAAACTGCAACCATAACTTCAAAAGAGAGAAAGGAATGGTCAGAAAAACTCCAAGAGTAGTGGGAAAAACCTAAAATTTTAAAAATCAAACAAGCTAAGGAGAGAGAGTGAAATTAGACTGAGTTCTTAAACTTGAAAAAGGAATGTTGGCAATAGAATCCTGAAAAATGAATCAAAAAACTTAATGGTAGAAGAAACACTAGGAAAAAAAATTTAAAGCAAAATTGGAATACATAAAACAATTACATAATTTTTAAAAAATTGACTTGAAAAAGTTTTTGAAAAGTAACTAAGAATCAAGAAACTCCCAAAAAAATCCAGTGATATTAAAATTATAAATATTTTTTTTAAATCGATGAGAAAATTGGCCAGAAGTACTAGAATCAATGGACAAAGTACAGGTATAAAGAATTTATAAAATGTCATTGAAGAATATATAAGGAAGCAACAAAATGGAAAAAATTTTATAATAAAAGCCTCTGACAAAGGTCTAATTTCTCACATTTATAAGGAGCTAAGTCAATTGTACAAAAAAAAAATCAAGCCATTCCCCAACTGACAAATGGCCAAGGGACATGAATAGGCAGTTTTCAGATAAAGAAATCAAAATTATCAATAAGCACATAAAAAGTGCTCTAAACCTCTCATAATTAGAGAAATGTAAATCAAAACAACTCTGAAGTACCACCTCACACCTAGAAGACTGGCCAATATGGCAGCAAAGGAAAGTGATAAATGTTGGAGAGGTTGTGGCAAAATCAAGACACTAATGCATTGCTGGTGGGAATTGTGAATTAATCCAGCCATTCTGGAAGGCAATTTGGAATTATGCACAAAGGGCTTTAAAAGAATGCATACCCTTTGATCCAGCAATATCACCACTAGGTTTATACCCTCAAAGAGATAATAAAGAAAAATACTTGTATAAAAATATTCATAACCGTACTCTTTGTGGTGGCAAAAAATTGTAAAATGAAGGGTTGTCCCTCAATTGGGAATGGCTGAACAAACTGTGGTATCTGATGGTGATAGAATACTATTGTGCTGTAAGGACTGATGATCTGGAGGATATATGAACTGGGAGAACCTCAATGAAATGATACAGAGTGAAATGAGCTGATCCAGAAGAACATTGTACACAGAAAGTAAAACATTGTGGAACAATCCAATGTAATGGACTTTGCTACTTGTAGCAATGCAAGAAGCCAGGACACTCCTGAAGGACTTATGGGAAAAAAATGAAAGAACTATGAGAGTAGAAATGCAAAAGCAAAACAAATGACATTACTTATCACATGTATATATGGGTATGTGATTTGGGATTTAGGCTTTAAAAGATCCCTCTATAGCAAAAATGAAAAATATGAAAATAGGTTATCAAGTGACAACATTTGTACAACCCAGTGGAATTGCGGCTCGGGGGGGGGGGGGGGGGGGGAGAAAATGAATCTTGGAAACATGGAAAAATATTTAAAAATAAAGTTAAAAAAAGAACATATAGGTTCAATCACCCAGAACTATGAATGCCAAGCATGTGTGTTCCTAGATCAATTAGAAAACATTGCATATGGTCAGGAAGAAATCTAAGGTACTTCAGTCAGAAACAAGTCAATAGAAAGGAAAGCCTGGAATACCATGTACTGCTCCTCACCTCCATACACACACACAAAAGCAAAATAAAATAGATTGCACACAAGAATAATTTAGCCTACAAATGGAGCTTAATTTTTACAGAGGGAAAAATATAACATTGAGAGAGAGGAGAAGAAAGAGAAACATACTATTTTTTCTTATGGGGCCACTACTGCTAGTCAATGAAACATAAAGGTGATTACATATTAGGGTGCCTTCTGAATCTAAGAGGATACAAGGAAAGATAGAAAAAAAGTATAGTGGGGAAAAATATAACATTGGGAGAGAGGAGAAGAAAGAGAAACATACTATTTTTTCTTATGGGGGCACTACTGCTAGTCAATGAAACATAAAGGTGATTACATATTAGGGTGCCTTCTGAATCTAAGAGGATACAAGGAAAGATAGAAAAAAAGTATTGTGGTAAAACTCTAATATACAGGAATGTGGGCTGGGTTATAGAGCGTAAGAAGTTGTGTTTGAGTGGAAGGGTGGATTTGAGAAGGGAATATATCAAGCAAAGCAAATGATGGTTATGAAGAACTAATGAAGAAAAAAATGTGAAAGATCCAGTGAAATTGAGGTCTGGGTTTGAAAAGGAATATACTAGAATTTGATTGTTCCAACACAATTATCTAAAGCTGTTCTTTCTGTTCTTTTAAAATGGGGGCGGGGGTGTCAGCTCTTCTCCCAAGCTTGCTGCCAGGATCCTCTGCTGCAGTTGCATCCCTTGGACAAGATGGTGAAGGTCAGAGTCAACGGATTTGGCCGTACTAGATGCCTGGTGACCAGGGCAGCATTCAACTGCAGTGGAGTAGAAGTTGTGGCCATCAATGACCCCTTCATTGACCTCAACTACATGGTTTACATGTTCCAATATGATCCCACCCATGACAAGTTCAAGGGCACGGTAAAGGCAGAGAATGGAAAGCTGGTGATCAATGGAAAAGCCATTACCATCTTCCAGGAGCAGGATCCCACCAACATTAAATGGAGAGATGCTGGAGCCAAGTACATTGTGGAATCCATTGGCATCTTAACCACCATGGAAAAGGCCGGGGGGCTCACTTGAAGAGTGGAGCCAAGTGAATCATTATCTCTGTTCCTTCTGCTGATGCCCCAATGTTTGTGATGGGGGTGAACCATGAGAAATACGATAATTCCCTCAAGATCATCAGTAACGCCTCCTGCACTACCAGCTGCTTGCCCCCCTTGGCCAAGGTCATTCATGACAACTTCAGCATTGTGGAAGGACTTATGACCACAGTCCATGCCATTACCGCAACTCAGAAGACAGTAGATGGCCCCTCTGGCAAGCTGTGGCACAATGGGCATGGGGCTGCCCAGAATATCATCCCTGATTCCACTGGTGCTGCCAAGGCTGTGGGCAAGGTCATACCTGAGCTGAACAGGAAGCTCACAGGCATGGCCTTCCGTGTTCCTACTCCCAATGTGTCCACGGAGGATCTGACTTGCTGCCTGGAGAAAGCTGTCAAATACGATGATATTAAGAAGGTGGTGAGGCAAGCTACAGAGGGATCCTTAAAGGGAATCTTGGGCTACACAGAGGACCAGATTGTATCCTGTGACTTTAACAGTGACACCCACTCTTCTACCTTTGATGTTGGTGCTGGCATTGCCCTCAAAGACCATTCTGTCAAACTCATTTCTTGGTATGACAATGAGTACGGTTACAGCCACCATGGAGTAGACCTCATGATGTACATGGCCTCCAAGGAGTAAAGTGGAAAGCCATGGATCTTCATCCCCAGCCCAAAACAGAGTAGTTTCACCACTAAGGAACCCACATCCATAATAATCTATGTCCCTATGCTGGGGATCCCATGCCCTGTTCGTATCCCTGCCCGAAGTACCCCCGTAGTAGGGGGGAGGAGCATAGAGTCCTATCTTGTGTACCATCAATAAAGTCATCACATTTAGTGCAAAAAAATAAAATAAAATAAAAACAAGGGGAATGGGGGGTGAGGAGGCCAATAAGAGAAACAGAGTCTCAAATAGATATTTTTATCTGGACCCCATTGAAAGCTACTCTGCTAGTCAGAGCCAGACAGGATGGGCTATCTAAGATAAAAATCTTGACTACTCTTGTCACCCCTTCTATGATCCACACCTTTTCTTATTAGAAAGCAGTATAGTCTTATTGGAAAGCTTTGAGTTCTTAGCAATGTAGCAGTCAAGAGGTTAACATTCTCTCCCTTGGTCAGAAATGCAGCTGCTTGGTCTCAAAAGTTGTTTCAGACAGCCAAAGTCAAAAAACCTTCTCCAGCAGGGGCCTTTCACCTCTGAGAAAAGTATTCCCAGACTTAGCTTACTGATGAGGGGGCTACATTCCAACCTTGTATTTTATCTTCACCTTGAAGTTACTGTATTGTCTAAGTTGTAATGGCAATTTCTGCGCAGCTGTAAAACTTTCTCTGTGCTTTTGGGTGAAAGGGAGCTTGAATTTTATATATGTTAAACTTGTGACTCAATGGCACTTCAGAAATGAAACCATGAGCTGACAGACATCCAGAGTCTCCTTGTCTTTATCACCTAAGCCGTCCTTATCAGATCTCCTGGAAATGTTGGATAGCTTTCAACAAGGAGGTGACTGAATGCAACTGGATAGCTCAGTGGATTGAGAGCCAGGCCCAGAGATAGGAGGTCCTGGGTTCAAATCTGGCCTCAGGCACTTCCTACCTTTGTGACCCTGGGCAAGTCACTTAACCCCCCATTGCCTACCCTTACCACTCTTCTGCCTTGGAACCAATACAAAGTATTGATTCTAAGATGGAAGGCAATTTTTAAGTGGCTGAGACTGCCGGGGAGGCAGGGAACGTGGTTCCTGCTTTTAGCAGGTGTCTAGGCTGGAGGTGGCGAATGTGTTGCTGTGATGGTAGTTTGGCCCTCCTGGCACATACTTCCTCTTGCTCATCCCTCAAGGTGCTAAACAGCTTCTTCTGGCCTACTTGCCTATCCTAGAGTTGACAAGGGTTATGATTCACAAATTTTGCTTTCTTGGATGTTAGATTCAGGGGCTGAGCTAGAAGGAGGACCAGTGTTGCTATTCCCAGGAAGGACCCTTGGTTTACCTGATGATACCAATTGGCCAGAAGTTTTAGTAGTGGCAAGGAAGGCAGACTGCTCCCTTTGAATGGCTGCAGGGGCAATGCTGAAAGCAAGTTAGGATGTCTGGGGAGGTCTTACTACTTCTGGGGCTCTTGGATTTAGGGCCCTGGGATATCTCTAATGAGGATTAAGGGGAAGTGAATGGACAGCTAGGTGGCACAGTGGACAGAGTGCTAGGCCTAGAATCAGGAAAATCTTTCTGAATTCAAATCTTACAGACACTTACTGGCTGGGTGACACCGAGCATATCATTTAACCCTGTTTGCTTCAGTTTCCTCATCTTTAAAAAGTGCTAGAGAAGGAAACAACAAAATTACTCCAGAATCTTTGCCAAAAAAAACCCTGGCAGACAATACTGAAATGGCTGAATGACAACAATTACAAAGGGGAAGTGGTGGTTAAAGTGGTAATAGTATTTTGACTCCCCTGACAGCTGCTGCTATTCTTTCCTCAGGGTCTTATTGTTTCAGCATAGCACTAGAGACAAATAGGGCCTGTCATACTTTTGCCCTAAAACAAAATTGTCAGAAACTACTATTCTCAAATATATATCACCCCTCCAAACCCCTGAATAAAAATGAATGAAAATTTATGATATCTGGATTAACAAAACAGAAAATAATGCAATCAGCCTGATTTCAGAAAGTTTAAATTTCAGCAAGTCAAAGAGTCCAGCCCTCCGCCTCCCAAACCATGTCAAGTCAAGATAAACTTGTAAGTGAATTCTATCAAGTATTTAAAGAATAAATGAGAAAGTTAAGTGGCAGAGTGGATAGAGCTTAAATTAGAATTAGGAAAACCAGAGCTTGCATCCTGCCTCAGATATCTATGAGACTTGAGACTCTTGGTAAGTCACTCAACATTTCTCTGCCTCAGTTTCCTAATCTAAAACGAGGATAATAAAATGTAAAATAAAATGCCTCATAGGGCAGTGAACATTAATTGAGAATTATATGTAAAGCCCTTTACAAACCTTAAAATATCATATAAATATTGATTATAAAAAAGAACAAATACCTTCTATTCTTTATAAATGTTTCTCAAAAACAGAAATAAAACACCACAACAAACTCCTTTTATAAGACAAATATAGTCTTTACAATAAAATCAGGAAGAGAGAAAGCAGAAAATAACTACATACTAATGTCAGCATAATGTAAAATATTGGCAGAGACATTATAGCAACATCTCCAGTTTTATTCTAGGTATTAATCCTTTGGTTTGAGTGCTATAATTTTACATTTTTGCTAGGCTGTTATTTATTTCTAGAGAAAAAGATTTTTCCCAATTAACATGTATCTGTTTTGGAGTGTAGGAAAGTTAATTTTAATTTGGTCAAATGCAGACCTGACTAATCATTGCGTTGTTATAAATGGACGAGAAATACTTGGGAAAAGGCTTTGTGTTTAAATGGTAAGAAAATACTAAGCATCTTAAACTGAGCATTTTAAACTGAACAACCAAATTCTTCTTAAGAAGCCACTTTTGCCTTAGGCCAAAAGAGAGTTTTAGGGCACAACTGAGAGAAATGCAATTTTTGGAGCCATTGGTGAAATTAGAGTAAAAAAGGTAAAAAGATGGGGATGCATAGCTATTCTGAATGAAGGTAATTTTAAACTTTTCTTTAATAATCCTAAATTTTGTGTTTGGTGAGAAATCTTCATGGGTTTTACTTTTTGAGAAGTAAAAACATCATGAATTATAGCCCAATTTATGGCATTTTAAAGGCAAATCTTCAGAATGCAACCATTACAATAGATAAGTTTTCGTTTTTAAAGACTAGTGAAACCTGATGACTGCTTTTTTTTTTTTTTTATTAGATTGCCCTAATTTCCCTTTCCTTTTAAGTAGGGAAGATTGGACCGAATTAGCATCTACTTTTGAGTATTATTTTTCTCTGATATAGAACCATTGGCACATGAAAGGAATTTTCCAAGTTGATACCTGTGTCGACGTGGAATCTAGAGTTCCCAAACTTGTAGCTTAGTGAGGTATGATGAACCCCAAGTTTAGAAATAGTTTGTAGTTTGGAGACCCCCAAAGATTGTGCTTGTTCCCTGTTCCCATGAGAATCCACCCTGAAGGGAATCTCAGGCTAGCATTGCAGACTGAATAATGGACCCTAGGGTAAAGGCTAAATACCCTTTTGTCCTAGGTAGTCTTCCCCATAGTATCTGAGACCCTAACCCAGGAGGACACACCTGGGCAGGGACCATCCCTTAGTATCCATTGTGTAAGCAGCCCCTTTCCCCTACACCCTAGCCTCTAGCTACGATCCCTTTCTCTAGCTAGATTGTATCCTGTCAGCATAATGTCAATCATCTCTCCCGGGCCCCTAGAACTTCCCAAATGGTATATAAGTTCCCCAATTTCCTTTGTCCCTAGGAGTGATCATCTAGCACGGTGTCACTCCCAGGGGGATCAGGGATCAGGGAGCAGAGCTAAGCAGTGTTCCCTTAGGCTCTGCACAAGGCGCAGCTCTGCATAAGAGGCCAAGTAGCCCTCATCCCCCTTTCCCTTGATTAAAGAGTGGTTTACGACTATTTAATAGTCCCGCGTTTTTTCTAAGTTAACAAATGGAGGTTCCACTGAGATCCGAAGTCCCAGCGGCCTGAGCCACCCTGCTAACAAGGACTCCAAGACGTGAGGTACCCACCCAGCCCATTTGGGGTTGAGTCAGGAGTCCGCGTAGCGGAGCGGCCAGGCAAGTGGCTCTCGGAGCAAAGGACTCGGTCGCACATATTTGGGGCGATCCACTCTTTAATTAAGGGGGTTGGAAGCAATGGTCCGTGGACCCACGGAGAGTTGCAGAACCAGAACCAGCCCGGGGGTTGTCTGGAATTATGGGAAACAGTAAATCTGTAGGCCCAGGAGGTGGAAATAACCAACAGTCCGAAGAACCACCTACCAATACTGTGGCAAAAGAGATTTTCAAAAAGTGTTTTCAAAGTATGGCCTAATGCATGCAAATATCTAGATAAATGGCAAACAGCTACAAAGTCCAATCCCAAGGTAAGCTGGCCAAAATGGAGTCTAGTTCAACCCACTACAAGCTCCGAGTGTGTCTAGGTATTAGAGTGTGTGTGTGTGTGTGTTGTTGCATGTGAAGGTGGGTGAAGCATGTCTGGAGTAGAAGAGCAAGGAGAGGAGTTGAGGTGTGAATGGAGGGCTGAAAGTTTTGAATGGGAAGCTGAGCTGGAGTGGAGGAGCCTGAAGGTACATTTAAGTGGATTAAATGGAGAAAGTTGCTTCATGAACTAAAAAGCCAAGGTTTAAGGGTTTAAAGTTTAAATGGTTGTAAATTTTTGCAAAAGAGCTTCTCACAGAAGCTTAAAGAACTTAAGTTCTGGAGTTCTCCTTTCCTCGAGGTTTTGCTTATATTGTATTTGTGATGTGCTTTAACCTTAAAGCTTGTGATTTAAATGTCTAACGTTGTGTTAACAATTAATTCCTCCCAAAAGCTGAAGAGACAGGACAGGAGCTGGAGATCTGGATAGGAGGAGATCCAGCAAAAGGCAAAAGGAGGTCCAGAAATTCCTAACTTTAAAATTCTAACCTTTTCTTCCCAGTTTTGGTATAATGTGTGAAATATTGTATACCAAGTGCACTTAATGTTTTAATAATGTTGGTAATGGGATGTTTTTGTTCTAGATGTTAAATTTGTTATTTGAATGCTGTAAGTTCACTTTTTTTTTTCAAGCTGTTATTTGTTTCCAGAGAGCGAGGTTTTCCTGATTAACGTGTGTTCAGTAAAGACGGTTCATTTTTGGTCATTGGGTCATTGTAAAATGACAAGACATGGCTGAGGAAAGGCTTGGCTTTGAATGGGAAGGAAACTGAAGGATTTTAAACTGACCAACAATTTTCCTCTGAAAGAGCCGCTTTAGCCTTAGGCCAAAAGGCTTTTGAGGCCAGGCTGAGAGAAAGGTAATTTGGAGCCTAGGACTGAGTAAGAAGATAGAAGGGAATTGGACAGGTATTCTGATTTAAAGGTAATTTTAGATTTTCCTTAGTAATCCAAAGTTTTGGGTCGAGAGAAGTTTTATGGGTTTTAAAAGGAATCATGAAATATAACCTCATTTTTGGAGGGTTTTTTTTGTTTTTTTTTTTTAGGTAAATTTCCAGAGTGCAACCATTACAATAGATTAGTTTTTGTTTTAAAAAGACCAGGGAATCCTGGTTCCTATATATAGGTAATTGAGTTTTACTTTTTGAGTGGAGAGAACTAATCCGATTTGGCATTTATTTATTTTATGAGCATTATTTTTCTGATAGATGAGCATTGGCTCATGACCGATATTAGAGAAAGGAATTTCTCACCTGGGAAAATTCTTAAGAAATTTCTAGGAATGCCCTGCATTTTACTACCCCAGTTCTGGAGTGTGGGAGGAGTAAAACTTATTAAGGTCAAGTTTGCTATAAGGCTTGTTAAAGGGATTTTATTCACAACCCCTGGAGCACTTTTATCTCAAGACTAGGGACCAACTAGGTACTTAGGAGCCAAAAGCATGGACAAGATTCAGAATCTGAATCTGAAAGATTCTCTGAAGAAGATGCCTATGAGAAATCCAAAGGAGCCCCAAGATGTCACTGGAACCGATAAGTATCACCTTTCTTAATTGCTCTCTTTTGGCCTTTCAAATTTCTGTAGCAGTCAAAAACTTTGCCATTTTATTTACCCTAAGAATTATACTTACCCTGAGCAAAGACTCTTAAGGAGAGAACCTAGAAGGAAGAGTTATTCTCCAAATATTAGCTAAAGTAGGGAAAATTTAAAATAGTAGCATTTTACTTTAAGAGGCTTGAGAGTAGTAATAACTGCTAGATTTGAGAATCCATAGCAGAGATTCCAGAGTGCTAGTTCAGTATTACAGAACGTGTTTGTCTCAGAAGTATCAGTAGTATCAGAAGAATTCAGGAAAGAAATGATGGAACCTAGAAATTTGTTAATAAGCAAAGAAAGTTTATTTTAAACCCTGAGCATGGTTAGAGAATATTGCCATTTAAAAGAAAATTGTATGGGAAGATAATTGGGAACAGAAATGCTATGGAGGAAATTGGTTATGGATGCAATTACAAGGTGAATGGAAGGGCTGAGAAATGGCTAAGCTAAGTTTCTGTCAAGTTCTACAGGTGACTGACTGCTGATCATTACCAACTTATGCATGGCATCAATATTCAAAGTTATGGGAGCCTTTCTCCCTAATTTTAAGTCACTTCCCACTTTTCTCCTGTTACAGCAATTTTCTGTAATCATAGTGACATGGGCATTGTGCAGAGATGGCAGCAACCCTGTACCCCTTGACTCTGGCAGGCTGTGAGCAGGGGAATTCCCTTCCCCCTTCCTGCCCTTGAGACCCCCAAGGCAAGGACCATTGTCCTTGGAATTCCTTTGAGTTGAAATAGGCAAAGAGATACACCTCCTGGACACACCCAGACAGTCTAGGCCCTGAGGGTCTAGGACAGACCCTGCACCAACTCCCAGCCTGAGTGCAGGGAGTCACGTACACACTACCAGAAAGGATACAAAAGAGCGAGAACTGGGGCACTCGGGGAGAGCCCCCCATGGCTGCTCCACTCATGCTGTCTTGCCGGCCATTAATCCTATCTTACTAATAAATCTTTCTTTTTTACTTTTAAGCTAAGTTTGGAGTCCTCTCATTCTTGAGAATGGTTTCCTTCCCGAACCCAGGGGTTCACCAATTTGCTCCCCTATAACAATAGGATGAAGGAAGCTTTAGAAAGGCAAGGCCTAGAATATGGCAATGAAGGCAAATAGAATTTTTTTAGCCATTGTGAATGAGGTTAGCAGATTAGAGGTCCCTTTTTCCTAAAAGGAGGAAGAATTTAGGTCATAAGGAAAATCTGGCAAAATATTAGTGTCAAAAAGGAGGGAAGCAATACATAAATAGTAGATTCTAAGCAGTATTTTAAATAAACAGGGTTCAGATAGAACACTGACTTTCTCCCCAGTACCAGTAAAGTTTATACATCTAGAAGACTAAAGGCAGAAAACAAATGAGATAAGGAAACTTGTGACTAGGGAATGCTACTGAAATCACCTACTGACTAGGTCTAAGTTCAATGGTGAAGGAGCCCTTATTGCCAATGAATAGATACTCAGGAAATTGAAAAATGTACCCCAAACTAATTTGGTTAAGGAAATCTCAAGTTAACTGCCTAAGCAAGAGAATTATTTTCACAAGAATTTTTATCTACAGACTTTACATTAGCTGACTCAGTGGCAACATTTTTTTCCTACAAAGTAATAGGCATGATAATTTAAGTAGTTAAAAGGTGAATAAAAAAATTTTTTTTTAAATCCCCAGCATCTCAACCTCCCCAAAGGGGTGTGTGTGAGAAGTTTTAAAATTAGGAAAATTTAGAAGCATTTTCAATCTTGAGAATTTTTGGAGTTAATTTTAATTTGAGACTTTAAATTGTTTTGAAGTTGAAATTGTCATATGATTTTGAGATTGCTGTTATAGAATATTTATTAGAAATTTTTTGGTATTAGATGATAATTTAATTTTTGGTCACTGAACGGAGGAGAGACTACTTTCAGATTTACAATCCCTGATTAACCTGTGATGTGGATTTATTTTTGCTTTTATATTTCTATAGTTTGTAGGGTTGATTTTTATATAATATTGCATAAGAGGCCAAGTAGCCCTCATCCCCCTTTCCCTTGATTAAAGAGTGGTTTATGACTATTTAATAGTCCTACGTTTTTTCTAAGTTAACACCTGGAAGGCAAAGGGGCTAGGATTATAACCAAGAATAACCTTTTCAGCAAAACTGAGTATAATCTTTGTGGGGTGGGGAGGTGAGGGAGGGAAGGAGGAAGGATCTTCAATGAAACAGAGAATGTTCAAGCATTCCTGATGAAAAGACCAAGCTAAAGTTAAAATCTGGCTTCCAAATACAAGATTCAAGAAAAGCATAAAAAGGTAAAAATGATAACACACACACACACTCGACTGGGTATAGAATTCTATCTTATGCAATAGGGAAATAGGAGGAGAAGGGTGTGTGGAGTGAAATATTAGTGTTTTTCTCTAGTTATTAAGAGCTATTAATATCTAAAAGCTGGTGTTCCCTCTCACCCCCCATATCCTTACAAAAACTTTACAACTTTAAGTGAATATGTTTGGGAATTGCCCTAGGCAGGAGTCCCAGACTAATAGTCTTAGATCTTGAAGTACCTGTGATCAAATCTTGAGTACCCTTTTGTCTTAGAAGTTGCTCCTATTGGGGGCAGCTCCTGGCTCAGTGGATTAAGAGCCAGGCCAAGAGACTTGACCTCTAACACTTCCTAGCTATGTGACCCTGGGCAAGTCACTTAACCCCCATTGCCTAGCCCTTACTGCTCTTCTGCCTTGGAACCAACACACAGTATTAATTCTAAAATGGAAGCTAAGGGTTAAAAAAAAACAAACACTCTTCTATTGTATTTTTGTATTTGGATTACTGAAGTTTCTTCCAGGAGGTCAAGCCCAATGGCTTGACTGATCCTCTCATAGCCCCTCCTAGATAATCTAGTCTGGAACTACTCCCCTCCTAGTATTTGTCTCCAACTTCCTGATCATTTCTTTAAAATACTGATTTGCTTGGATATATCCATTGTGAAACTATTCTCCAGTTTCTTGAAGATGTTAATTAGCTTGAATGTGTTCATTGTAAAGTCATTGTAAAGCTATTCAACACTGTCTCCAACTATTATAATAATGTTATAATCCCTTCTGGGAGATTCCATTGCATCTGGCTTCTCCTATAAGTAAGGGATTTTTCTGTGAATTTTTGGCATTTGTCTTGGGTCAATGACTTGAGATAATACCCCTCCCCACATCTCTTTCTCAATAAAACATTATATTTTAATTGATTTATTTTCCCTGTCATATATTTTTAAATAAGTTGTAAAAGAGGGTAAACTTTGAAATTTCCAAGGTCCCTCAATTTCCACTTCATACAAGGGGAAAAGAGAAAGGGCGTGGTGAAAAAAATAGAAGGCAGATTAAGGGAGGCAGTGGTCAGAAACAAATTAAAAAGATAAACAGAAAAAAATGCATTGTTAATAACCATAATTGTGAATATCAATGGAATGAATTCACCCATAAAATGGAAGCTGTGAGAAGAAGGCTGGATTAAAAACCAGAATCCAACAATTTATTATTTACAAGAAGCACTCTTGAAATAGAGAAAGAGTTAAAATAAGGTGCTGGAGCAGAATCTACTCAGTTTTGACTGAAGTAAAAAAGGTAGGGGAGGCAATCATGATCTTGGACAAAGGAAAAGAAGCAAAAATAGACATAATTAGGAGAAATATGCAGGGAGACTACATCTTGCTAAAAAAGTACCAGAGACAATGAAGTAATATCAAAACTAAATATATGCACCAAATGCCATTGCATCCAAAGTCTTAAATAAGTTTTGGAAGGAAAAAGAAAAAAAAAACCTATACAACGGGGGAAACCTTAACTTTCCCCTCTTAGAGCTAGTTAATTCTAACCATAATATAAATAAGAAAGAAGTTAAGGCAATAGGATAAAGAGGAAAGAGACTCAAGAGAGAAAACAGTACAGAAATGAACTGGTTCACCAACTAGTGAAGATGGGAAAGGGAGGATAGCATGGCCCATGCAGGGATGATAGCCAGGAAAAAAATGGAGAGAAAAACAAGGTTTGGGGTTAAAAGGCAGAAGAGGTAGCATAAAAGTAGACTAATTATACAAGAGAATTTCAGAATTCACAAATATAGAAGTAGAACACTTTTGGATGAAGAAAAGAAAGAAGTAATGACTATCTGTGTGTAGCTACAACTGGATAGTAAATTAGGTCATGAGAAGTAAGTTGAAGTACTGATAAGTTAAGGTATTTGAGGGAATATAATACATTGCAATATCCTAGTATAAGAGCAGCATTTTAAAACATTCTTGGGGGGGGGGGCCAAGATGGCAGCTCAGATGCAGCAAAATCCAGACCTCTCTGAAAACCATTCCAGACGAATCAAAAACAAAGTGCTTGGAGGGGACAGAAAACCAAATCTAACCACAGGACAGAGCTGGGGAATCCTCCTGCTGGATTCAATATAAAAGGTATGCCAAAAAAAAGTCTGAATTTCTTGAACTCTTGGGTTCAAGGGAAAGGAAGAAGGAAGGTTCCAGGACCCCTTCCCCCACTACAGTCCTGAATCTCCAGTGGTGGCTGGAATCTCTTGGCTGGCAAGGGCTCTAGTCCAGAGGGAGTGCCTTGCTGGCACAGCTGTGCCAGGCTCAGGGCATTGAACACAAGTGGCAGGGAGGCAGCTGGAAGAGAAGCACAGAGAGGGCAGCCTAGTCACAGCCCCAAATACTCCATTTTGCCCCCCCTTTCTTGAGGTTTTGGCCTCAAAGTACATACAGCTCTACAGATCAACTCTGTCCAGGCTTAATCTTATCAATAGGGCAGATAAGAAGCCTTTAGAGGGCGGGGAAGCTCAATCTCCAACACTCCTTCTCCATAGACTACACTGAGAGTAGCTGTAAGAATCCAGCTGACTGGGATCTCAAGGCAAAGGCTGAGAGAATGCCTTGCTACAGGGCAAGAAGCCCAGCTCCCTTCGGCCTCCAGGCCTTCACCTACACCTTCCATTTTTGCTGCCAGCTGGGGAATATCTGACCTCAGGGCTCATTAATACCATCAGCCTAACCTTGTCAATCAGCACAGCAGAGAAAAAGCCTCTTCAGGACAGAATAGCCCAAACTCACAGATCCAGCAAATAATCAGAGGAGCAAGATTACAGGCAATTAAAGGGGGAGGGGGGGAGAAAAAAAAAATATGAGTAAACAACAGAAAAAGAAAAGAGAAATTACAATAGACAGCTTCTATCCAGTTAATGAACAAATTCAGAGCAAATGGAACAGAGGAGGACCAAGGAACACCAAGCAAAACCACAGAAACTCCAGCGAATTAGACACAGACTTTGAAAGAACTCAAAATACAATTCAAAAACATTCTGAGAAGAGGTCTATAGGTTTCATCACACTGCCAAAGAGATCCATCCCACCATAAGGGGTAAGAACTCTGCTTTAGAGATTAAGCGATTTACAAAGTTCACCCAGTCAGTATGTACAAATACATTTTAATATAGGACTTCCTAACTTTGAAGCTATATAGCTATCTATTATAACATGCCATCTCCAATATACTAAATACTTAAAGCATATGTTGAACTTGATGATTAGGCATTAACTATTTTTTACTCAATTCAAATCTGACCAAGCTTCTGATTTTTCTAAAAAGACTCATTCCTTAGACCAGTGTTGGTGACCTTTTTGAGATGCCCAAACTGCAACTTCAAGATGCCTGTGAGCCTCCCACATTACCCCAGACAGTGGATAGAGGAAGTGCTCATATTGGGTGGCTGGGCAGAGTGGTGGGGCATGTAAAAATTGTCCTCAGGCACTGTGGAAAGGGGGACCAGAGCAGCCCCCTCTGTACCACACCTTCACCAACACGGCCTTAGACTGAAGCATCCTATGTGTTATATCTAGAACCTTAGAGTTATTTTTAGATTCTGTTTGCTCTGCCACTGTGAGATTATTTTAGTTATTTAATTTTTTTAAATTTGCAAGTTCTAGCACTTGGGAACTTATTCCCTCTTGGGGACTGATTTCTACTGCAGCTTTATTGCTCCCAGAAGGAAATGTTGACTTGGTGATGGCTCTTATAGACCAAGCAAAAGGCTTTTACAATAGCTTTATGAGAGATGGAGATAATAATTTCCCTTTTTAAAAATTTACGCATAAACATATGAGTACACAATATGTTTAGTCATATGTTTATGCATGAATTTTTTAAAAGGAAAACTGTTACATGTATATCTATACCTATGAATACATAGTGGGTGTTCCATACCAAGTGATCAAAGTTTAAAATTGAACTAAGGTTTTGAATATTCAGTAAGCAGAAGAGATAAATTTGGGGGGGAAATCTTTTTTTTTTTGGTGGGGAGGAGTATGTTTTAAGGAAATGAACACTCACAATCTGGCATCTCCCTCAATGTAAAAACGTGTAGTTTTCTTGATCTCCCCCCTCCCCCTTTTCCTTCTTCAAAGAGAAAAATGTTTGGCTATTTGTTTGTAGCTACTTGCTCCCATGAGACAGGCTTTGCAGCACAGTGAATAGAGTGCTGAGTCCAAAGTCATAAAAATCTCATCTTCCTGGGTTCAAATTTGACCTCATCTACTCACCAGCTGTGTGATCCTGGGCAAGTCACTTAACCCTATTTACCTCAGTTTCTTCTTTTGTAAACTGAGCTAGAAAAGGAAATGGCAAACCACTGTAGTATCTCTACCAGGAAAACTGCAAATAGGGTCACAAAGAGTCAGATATGATTGAAAAACAACTAACATCCATGCTGAAATCTTTCTACACATATCCTTGGAGCACAATGCCTGGATATACATTTCAATGTGTCAAGGTAGGTCCTTCCATCTACAGTGCAGAGGGCATCTTATCCATGTCTTCTCATCCTAGGCAATCATGCTTCTGTCCATGTCCCTCTATCTTCCACAGGGTGTTCACCTAGTATTCTAGTATTTCTGTTGATATTACATGGCTTCCACTGTTCTCTCATTCTTCCTATAATTCTTCTCCCATCATTTCCTTCAGAGCTTTAGCCTATAGCTATTACTTCTCCATTTTATTTCTCAGCCAATGAAGATGAACAGTGGGGCTATATTATTACCTTTTCAATACTATTTTCTAGAAGCTTCTCTAATCCTTAATCTGTCTTTTTGATAAAAGGAAGAGATTACAATCATCTATAAGTATCTACAGTAATGAAAGCAAGAAGATGAGCAATTTTTTCTTTGTAGTAGAATATCTTTTCTTATTCTTAGAACCTAGATGTTCTACTAAATGCTGGAAACCTTAAAAAAATCTAATATCAAGGTTTAGACATTAAATAGCTTTTAGTTACTCTCTTAACAGATTTCACTTTCAGCCCAATATATAAGTTACTTTATCAAAAGAGTTTCTCATAACTGCCTCTGAAAAGTACAAGGCTCCTTTTGCCACAGACCATTTAATTTTAAGGCCTTAAAAAAGAAAATATTTAAATAGTGAAGTGATTTCATCCTAGCTATGATATTCATACTCTTGGTGATTTTTATGCCCTTATGTGACATTATCTCTACTTCATTCAGACTGTTTTACAATTTGCCTTTCTGAAAAGCAGTCTCTTCTCCAGTAAAATATTCTACTACAATGGGAAACATGCTCTCCCACACATACAAGACTCTTATAGATCCCCAAAATTTTCTACCAGCTCCTCAGAATCCTTCATTGCAAACTTAACCAACTAAAATCTAATCCTTTAACCCAGTGATGGGCAAACTACGGCCCACAGGCCAGATGTAGCCCCCTGAAATGTTCTCTCCAGCCATGCAACATTATTCCTAGTCTGACAAATACAATGAGTAGGATACAATACAATGAAACTTCGAAAGAGTAGCCTCAGAAACAGACTGACACATGAACATTTCCTTTCCTTTGGCCCCCTCTTTAAAAAGTTTGCCCATCACATCTTTAACCTATTCTACTTGGCTTCCCTTAACTTCTCTCAAGTTCAAATTCTTTATCCTCTCTAGTTATTCTTACATTATTTGCTATTCTGTCTGGTCCTGTTTTCAAGTTACTCATGTTGTTTTATGTACATTGAGTGCCTTTATGATTAAGAGCAAGAAATCCAACTTTTCCAGGGAGTTTTCTCTGATCAAACAAGTTCAAAATGAGCCTATATTCTTCTTTAAGTGTTACCTCTGTTTAGTCTTGGTTAAACAACTTAATATTGTTTTTTTTTTCCCCAAGAACAATACTGATAATTATGTAATGCTTTCTACCTCTATCCTGACAAAACCTGGTACTATCTGTTTTAAAGATACAATGTTGATTGCATCAATGAATTTCAATTATGACCATCAAAAAATTGTTCCCTTGACATTCACAACTTTCTATGATGATCAAATCAGCTATTTCTCAAACTCAGAAGTTTGAATTATAAATTAAAATGCTCTCCCCATAGACATAAAAAGGTACATTTTAATTCTCAGTTTCCTAAGATATTCATTACTAAAGCATTTCAGATATATCACAATGACTTTTGTATCACTTTGAATATGCAGATTCAGATTATGATATAGCCCACTCTGTCACTGAATTCTTCTAGGACAAGAAATGACATCAGTTATTTCACTAAGTGTTCTTCTAGATATCATGTATGGCAATATTTAATTTGAACATTTAAACCAAACTGAAAAGCTAAAAAGAATAACATGAGGTCTTTAATAAATCATACTTAGGCAAATTTAATCATGGTTTTCATGCAGTTTTACACTCTGAATTGCAGACATGATATCTAAAATTTTTAAAGATTTTACTATGTCTAGATTTCCAAGTACAAGTTAAAAAGGAACAAAACAATAGAAAATAAGTAACAAAGTTGAGGAAAATAAAAATGTCTTATTAGTCATGATTATCACTTGTTTCCTTATTGTATTAATGCTAAATTTATTTTTTGGTGAGTGATATGTTTATAATGTTGCTATTTGTTAAACTGTCACTGTAAGAAAAGATGCTAGTCTAGGAATCTGCTAAGGATAGTACAAGCAAATTCAAGATGGTTCAGTGAATTTACAAAGAATAAAATTCATCTCTTTCATTATCCAAAATATTCAATATATAAAAAGTTACTTTAAAATGTTTAATTTTATGAAAAATAAACTCTAGAGTAGCTGACATTAAATACATTTCATACAAATTCATTTTAGGAATCATAAATCACTTCTCATGTATATCAAAGTTATAAATCATCTTATACAAATATAACTCACAAGAAAAAAAGTAAATAAGAACATTTCTTACCTGTCCAAGAATTTGTAAAAACGAAGTCCTAACTGTTACCTAATTAAAAAAAACTTATTTCAGTAGCAAATCAATATTATTTTTATACAGTGAAGAAATTATTATGATAAACTCTCTTGCCTGATATTAAGATAACCAAAACTTGTATCTCCAAATAGCTATAGAATACCCATTGAAAAATGGGCATAATGGTTATGGCTAAAAAAAAAAACCCTAAAAATCACTTGAAGACCTTGGAGAATTATTATCAGTCTAAAAGATCAGAGATTAAATAGAACTTATATGTGCAAGTATATGTGCCTGTATATGGGTTATTTGGGGGAAAAGAGTAGGATAGCAAAATGGTTTGAGTACTATTAGTCAGAAAGACCTGAATTCAAATCCTTTTGCCAATACTTCTGATCACGGTCAGAAAATTCAACTCTGTCACCTTCTGGCAACCCTTATATAACTTATAGAGATGAATATGTACCATGAAAACTCTGTTTTAGTTATTAGTTATTAATATTAGTTATTATTAATTATTATAAATTAGTTATTAATTTTTTTGCACTTGAAATCTTTGAAAATGAGAATTTTAAATCTGATCTATATGGTGCTTTACTACTTTAGTGATTTATAATTTCTCTGGTGTGGGCACTTCCTCCAGTGATACAATTTATGACCCTTCTATTACTTAATAAATTTTTTTCAAAAGTTGCTATGACCAAAAAATTAAGCACTCTGTAGCCAACCTGGAAATTAGCCTTTATTAATAATTATGTTAGATTAATCAGAATTATAGTTTGAGCTTTAGGTCAGAGAGGCAGGTACAAAGGTACGCTAGGTACCAAGTCTCCCAAGTATACAAAAATCAGATTAAAATCTGAAGATACTGTGAAACTATATCAAATATTACAAAAATAAATTCCCCTTACAAGTAAGGAAGAATTAAGAATAATTGTTGCTTACCTCATAGCGACAATCTGAAGATGTAAACATATGTAACACAGCTACATGGCTATCATTTTCTGGTTGAGCAACATGAAGTCTTAAAGGAATTTCTGTAGAAGTTGGAGCTCTGAAATGAGAAGTGAATTACTCATTCTTCAATACAAAATAAATGGTAAGGGCAATGGACATTCCCAGTAAAAGAAGTGTAAGGATTATAATTGGGGTGGAGCTGATGGTGACATCTAAATAGGAAACTATTAAGAAAGATGGATTTTTCTTTGGATTGTTTAGAAATAAGAGTAACTGTTGATATTTCTCTATTACTTCAAAAATTACAAAGAACTTTAATAGTCTACCTCATTTTATCTTCATGACAATCTTATGAGATAGTCATTATATTTTCCCTGATTTTGCGGACGAGGAAACCAAGGTTTAGTAAAGCTCTTTTTACAAAGACAATAAAACTGATCACCCAGGTCTAGCACTTTTCCATATTTACATATCTTTTTATTATAACACACTCACAATCTCATTCATCTATTCATTTGACAAGCAATTCTTAAAAAAACTACTAAAAGTTCTTCTCCTATTAGTGGTGGTTAAACCTAAAATCAGGTTAACCACAAAATATTTGTCAATATTAAATATGAAGCACAAAATAAGAGAAAATAAACTATCTAATAAGAGATGCCACATGGTTTGTACCTATGATTTTTTGGAAGTAAACCAAGGCAGCACATCAGTTCCCTGAAAAACACTAATTCTAAGATAAATTTTTTCACAGACTTACTTTGAAGTAGTCATTATGTCTTCATGGGACCAAGGTATATGGAGTCTAAAAACATTATTTTTTTCTACTGTAATATAAATAAAGAAAATTTGTTAGCATAATACCAAGATTAAGATAATTTAATATAGTTCAAAATCACATCTAAACAAGATATTTGAATGACTTAATTCCTATTTAGTCAAGAGTCCTTTAATGATTATTAATTAGTTATTATTTTTAGCATTAAGGTGTTGCTAGTTCTAATCAAAGATTATAGATATTCCTAATTATGATGATTTTATAAATTAACTTACTTGAATATAATAATACAAACTTTTTGATTTAACTCAATAGGACTAGAAAACTGTCAGCTAGTTAAAATTTAGCCATCATAAAATCTAATAAATTAAAGTATTTATACCTAATCTTTGAAACTAAGAACTGATGCCTAATAAGGCTTTAAATCAGCCCATAAGAGTTTAAATACCCTCTATATATTTTTCAATTCTATTTAATGAAATACATAAAACTGGCATTTTTAGAAAAAAATCAAGCAAGTTTAAATAACGATTATTCTTATTCACCAGCTTATGTTAGGGGAAATATAATTACCTTTGGTTGATGTGCATTTGCTCTTTACATCGATTTTGAAAGCTTGATATATCTAAGCACAATTTAAAATTTTATTGTTAATTTAATAAATTGATTCATTTACTTATATACCTCAAATATTAAATATAAAGTCTTTCTTTTTTCTTTCCCTAGAATTGTTACCTGTCCAAAGTTCAGGAGTGGTATAGTGTAGAATAAGCCATTTGAATTTAATTGGATCTGTCTTGAAGTTAACCCTGTTGAATCAATTAAAATACAGTTTTTAAATTAGAATGATTACCAAAGAATCCGAGATTTTGAAAAATAATAAGAGAATACAGTATGAAAAAATTTATTTTTAAAAAACAGTTAAGAAAGATACAAGTTACTAATGAGAGAACAGGAATCTAATTTAGTTATCAATAAGTTAATGTTTGTGTTAGTATTCATGTATATAGAGCTATGATTTATTATTAAAAATTTTCTAAAAAAGAAATGTGCTAAAAAGTAAATAAATAAATCATTCAAGAAATATGTATTAAGTACCTACTTCATAAGAGATATAAAAATAATATAGGAAAGGGAATGATTACCTAATAGAAAACTTTTATTCATTTACATATAAAGACCTGCCAAGTAGGTAGAAGCTAACACTGTTTGAGTTGATCCTTTGTATTCAAATTACTTTTTTCTTTTTATTAAAGTAGTACCTTTATCAGGAAACACAACATTAGTTCCTGTTACTATTGTACTTTAATATAATAAAACTATTACACAATTCCCTTCAACATATTCTATAATTTAGATAATCCTTTCCCCCAAACTAGTCTTAATAGCTAAAGTTTTGGTTTATAAGAAAATATCATGGGGCAGCTAGGTGGCTCAGGATAGAGCCAGTCTTGGATTCAAAATTGATGTCAGATACTTCCTAGTTGTGTGACCCTGGGTAAGTCACTTAACCCTGTCTAGCCCATACCACTTCTGCTTTGGAATTTAGTATTGTTTTAAGACAAGGTAAAGGTTTTAAAAAATACCTCAGAAAAGCTAAAACAAGAAAGGATTATTGAATTTGGAGTTGGAAGGAGCCTCTCATTTTTATATCTGATTAAACTGAAACTCAAAGAAGTGAAATCTCTTAGCCAAGGCCATAGAAGTCCTTGACCACTGGCAAAACAACTGACAGGTAGGTGTGTACTTCTCTGTATAAGTGGTAAAGTCTGGAATAGAATTCAGAGCTCTTTCAAATAAAAAGTTCTGTTTTTTTGCCTTTTACAATAATGGTATCATAGAAAAATAGAAATAGGGGACCCTAACTGTACAGCAGGATCTCTGAAAGCTCCATATTGACTCAGTTTAAAAATGCAATGTTTAACTCTGTTTTGTTCTATTATTATTTATTTTGTTAAGTATTTTTCAATTACATTTCAATCTAGTTGGGCCATACTAGAGAGTTGTGAGCCACATGTGGCCCTCATGTGTCTGACATTTTTGTCTTACAATATGCAAGAGACAAAAGACAACAGAAAATCATTTCTTAGACACTTTAAGACAGAAATCTGTTCCTTCTTTTAGGAGGGAATGTTGATCATACATGTTTATGATTTTAAAAAAAAGTTTGAATTTTGATCAGATGACATACCAGTTACAAAGGATTATTTAAATAATAGAATAGTGAGACTAAAAGCTAATGGTTCCTAAAGTCAGGAAAGATACCTAGATAAAACTTTTTTTTTTTTTTTACATTTTTAAACCCTTAACTTCTGTGTATTGGCTCCTAGGTGGAAAAGTGGGAAGGGTGGGCAATGGGGATTAAGTGACTTGCCCAGGGTCACACAGCTGGGAAGTGTCTGAGGCCGGATTTGAACCTAGGACCTCCTGTCTCTAGGCCTGACTCAATCCACTGAGCTACCCAGCTGCCCCCTCCTTGATAAAACTCTTGAAGAATTCATATTGTCAAAAAAGTTTGGCTTTTATTATTGAAAAGTTATGGAGGACTGATAACACAGAAAATTTGTGAGCACTTTACAATTTTTAACAGGTTTTTATACCCAGTATTTGATTGGACCTTCAACCCGGATTCAGGCAATCCAAGTACAATCTGTACTTATAGATGGGGAATTATAGCTCAAAAAGTTGATGTGATTTGTCCAAATTCTTGTAAGTTTTGTAAGTAGTAGGGCTAGAACTCAAACTCAAGTGTCCTCACACAATCCATCCACATCAGCATTTCCCAAATCATATTCTATGGAATCCTCATTCTCCATTAAATTATGGGGAAAAAAGGATTTCATGATAAAATGTCAAGAAAAAAATTTCTCTCAAAACAACGTGAAATTCTGTATTAAAAATTTATGTATAGTAACTTTTATATAAAATATAGGTTTAATTTTGCCTCAGTTGCTCTCAAAATTTCCCAACCCTTCTTTCTTCTTGAGAAACCCCATTTTCAAAAAGTCCTTGAAGTTCTGTCACTGTACTTCAAATCCCACAATTGTCCAGTGGTCAAATTAGTTTGGGAAATATATATCCACATTATCTTAGGAGATACATAAAATACATTATAAATTTGGAAAGAACAATTTTCAAAATGAAAAAAGACAAATCTTTTCTTAAGCTACAATTAATTGTGTAACAAACACAGTATCACTTCTTGAATTCAGAGAAAAATAATTTCCATCATTGAGAGATAAAAAACAAACTTGGAAATTGTAATGGAAGTACTAAAACTTAGTTTCAGTTGGGGGTAGGGCTTTATATTTGCCCTTTAGCAAATAATTGGTTAATATATAAAATAACCATTAAACATAGTTTCTTTTTCAAACATTAGGCCAGTGAAGAGTCTTTCTGGGTACTTAATACAGGAGCATATAGTATTTAGATATTAACTTGTCACAGAATCTTACATTTATAAGGGACCTCAGAGGTTATTTAGGACAGTCTGTAAAGAATAAGAATCCTCTCTAGAAGTATCTAATGTGTACTCTTCTAAATTCTGCTTGGAGACCTCTGGAGAGGTAAAATGCATTGCCTCTTAAGGTAGCATATTTTACTTTCGGAGAGCTCTAATCCAAATCCCTCATTTTAAAATGAGGAAACTATCACACAGAGAGGTTCAGTGACTTGTAACATACATAACAAATAACAGAAGAGGCATTTGAAACCAGGTTCTATCAATATACCTATTTCAGATACTAAATTAAGTTTTTCTTTAATGACATCAAATTCCTGAAATTTCCTTTTCTACAAATATGTAGAAAATGGTAAATGTTCAAATGGCATATAAAAGAGGAAAGGAAACTGATTTAATAGTGGTAATATATGAAAGAAATTTACTCAGGCTCAGGTTAGTGTAAAAATCAGCATTTACAGGACAAAAGATTGATATCACAGCTTACATTTTTTCAAAGACTAGATTTCCAAAGACTGAATATATAATTGGCTCAAAAGTCAGCTCACACAGTACAAGTATTAATACCCTAATTTTAAAGATAAAGAAATAGTCATTGCCCAAATCTAGCACCTGATGAAATTGAGATTATTCAAAGAGAAATGTAAATATTATGTGTAACACCCTTTTAATTTTTCAGAGTGCCAACACAAGTAATTTTTTGTAGGAAAAAGAAAAGCTCTAGATGAGAGGCTAATTATATAATATTCTTCTGAATCTCAAGGACATAGAGAAACATCTAGATAGCATATATGTTAAAAGTTATTATAATAATTTGGAAGTGTGATTAGCAATTTAGAAAACAAGATTAAATAATTAGCATAAATTTAATTAAGAATGCAAAATTACACATATAGATATAAAAGTACAATGAAGGGCTATAACCTACATTTTTGTGTGGCCTCTTACTCATATAGTCTGAGAACTATTGTAGAGGATATATAACTACTGGAGAGGATATATAACACTGAGGGTTCCTTTTGGTGTCTCAATTGGTTTCATTTAAATTTTGGGATTTTTATTTGGACTAAGATCTTTACACTTAAAAACATATATATTTTATTCCCTTTTCATTTAAAAGCAAATAATGAGATAGATTAACTTTTTAAGCTCATACACATAGGTATTTAAAAACATCAAACAGATTAATTTTGCCTACTAGAATTTTTTTGACACATTATTACTTTGGGGAGATTATATAATAGAATGCCATAGTCTTCTTAAGGGCTAGTCTTAGCATTTTTCTAAGAAATGAGGCCTATCTTGAAGTCAGGCTTCCCTTTCGAATGGACTTTTTTTCTCACATAGATTGTAAAGAACATTTTAGATAAATCTTGGAAATTTGAAAGGAAAACAAAGATAGCATAAAGGGCTGACATGCCACAGGAACATATGTAAAAACAAAATTCATTAATCCACACACCTTTTAATGTAATTTGCAAATGGATGTGATTATTATAGAGGACTGACAGTTCTTCCAAAGATCATTTCAATGTACTGGCTCACTAGGATATGAACATTCATACTCATAACAATTTTTTATGTTTGAACAGGTAATATAGTGTTGCAGGGGGAGAATGGGAAGTCAGTGAGGAAACCTGAATTTAAGCTTAGGTGCTGTTACTTACAAGTTGTACAAATCACATCTTCTTTGAGTGTCTGATTTCTTATTTGTAAACTGGGAATAATATCAGTCCTATGTATTTTACAGGTTGGTATAACCATCAAATGAAATTGTATAGGTAAGAACTTGTCATAAAGATACATATACATGAGATGTATGATTATTATGTTTGCTTTAAATAGTTTCTATACTGCCTCAGTTAAACAATGAACAATCCTTTAACACAACACAAAGAAGCAGGCTCCAGTGCCTCTTACTTGACAGAAGGAATCCAGCACACAGGTAAAAGATACTTTGAAACTATAAAATATAAAATAATCTGTTAAAATGTTACAAATAAAAGTACTTTTCAAGATTTGCACAGATACCTACCAAAAGAAAAGAGATGAGTTACAGGAAGCTGTACAGTTCTTAATTCTATTTGAAAAAATTCACAGTCTAAAACAAACTGAGGGGGAAAAACACACAAAAAAAAACCTTACTGGTAAAACTGAACTTATAGTAAAGGTGGTGACCAAATGAAGAGTCACTGAGTAAATTGTAATGGTTTACAAAACAGCCTCTATACAAGTAATATCGATGACATCAAAATGATTGTTAACCATCTCTCAACATAACAATCAACACAAGTTACAAAAAATTCTCTATTAAAGGTGTGCCAACTTTTAAGAAAATTTGATATATTAAGTGTCATTTAACTTTCCAGATAAAATTATTATATGTATTACAAAAGGATTAATGGCTACGACAATAAATAGCAAAAAATCTCTTATTTTTGAGAATTAGTTTATAGATAATCACATATTTGGCACACAGGCTCAGGAAAGGGAGAATATCAAAAGTACCTTTGGAGCCTCTAACTATGAACTATAAATGAACACATTATTTTACTGAAAGTCCAAGTCAAGGAAAATAAGGCTTGAATTGTATTGAATGCAAACTATAAAAAGTTTTAGCAGAGTTTTGTAGCTCAGTTGTATATGGTTGGTCTTATAATTATGGAATATTTCAGGATAACAATGCTTATTCTAAGGCAAGAGGAAGTCACTAAGTGGAAACTAATAGAACTTCTTAAAGAATTAAAGAAAAAAATGTTAAAATTGAAGAAAAGCTGGAAAATCATTGGAGTGGAACTTAAATGACACACTTTGGGAAAAAATGGCAATTACATTTCCCAGTGGACAAGCAGTCAAAGAATATAAACAAAAAAGTCTAAACAGAAGAACTTCAAACTATTAATATAAACATGAAGTAGATGCTACAAATCAAAACAACCCTGAAATTTCACCTCACATCTGGCAAACTGGCAAAGATGGCAAATGATAAAAAAAAAATCAATATTAGAGAACTGTAGAAGTACAAACATACTAATGTACTCTTGGTGAAGTTGGGAATCAGTAAAACTTATTGGGAAAATAACTGAGAATCTAGCAAATAAAGAAGATAAATATTCCTATTTTTTGGCCCATTGTACATGCTACGCATATACTACAAGGTCATCAATTAAAAAGAAAGGCTCCATGCATACCAAAATATTTATAGTGGCACTTTTTGTGTTAGTAAAGAACTGAGGATAAAGTAGATACCTGTCAGTTGAGGAATGGCTAAAGAAATTGTAGTACACGAATATAAAGGAATATTGCTGTGTTGCAAGAACAAATATAAATACAGAGAAGAACAAACTACATAAACTGATATAAAATGAAGAACAGTCAAGTTAACAATATACACAATATCCAAAAAATATAAATGGAAGTAACCACAAAAACAAAATAAAATAAATGTTGAAAAATTACAAATAACAAGCTTGTCCCCCCAAAAAGAGACATGAAAAAACACCACTTGGTACTTCTTTGTAAAGGTATTGTGAGAGAGTGGGTAGACTAAAGTTGTGGAACATGGAATTTATTGTGAGATTTAAAAAAAATTGTAATCATGTATTTTGGTATTTTCTTTCCTCTTTTGAAAAAAAAATCTTTGTTGCAGTCATAAAGGACAACTCTCTGGGAGGAAAAAGGAGAGGGACATAGGGGAAAATTTAGGCAATGTGGAAAATAAGACATCAATAAAATGTACTTGTAAAAATAATTAGTAGTAGTAGTAGTAAATTAAAATGCCCTAAACCTAAAAAAATAAAAGGAAAGTAAAAGAAGATTATGAGATTAATGGAAATGATGAATACTCTTTAATTTAAGCTAAGTAGAACAAAAATGTGAATCTAATGTAGGAACTTGTTAATAAGACTTTAAGACTGAGAATTTTGCATTCAAATCTTTTTGAGGAAGAAAAATGTAACTGAAAAGTCCTACCTAGTCAGGGTTTACTTATTAAAAGTTGAATCAGAATAAAATTGGTATTAATGCATTTCTAGAAATAACGCTCTACATTCATATGGAGGCACATCTGGTTATTTACAAAAAGAAAAAAGGAAAAAACATACATATATAGAGACACCAAATATAATTTTATGAAAGACTTTTAAAATTTCAATGTGGCTATCACAAAAACATATATTATTAATATTTTTACATTAACAACCAAGGTGAGAATGTTTTAAAACTATTTATTACCTTATTTCCATTAGTAGAGGGTACATAAACAACAAGATGAGACAATTTTGGATAATCATGAAGTTTCAACATGAAAGTCTGAAACAAATAGAAAGGGTCATTCAATCAGGTTCACAATTATTTGATATATGTTATAAAACTAAATATATATAAATCCTGTTTATAATAGTTTCCAATCTACTTAGTATTTTATAAAATTTCCTTGATGGTATATTTAAATTATTATTAATGATAAAATAACAAGAACCAAGTTCCTAATAATCTTTAATAAAGATTCCACCAATCGTCTCCTTAAAAATGGAAGGCCAATTAAAAAGGGGGTAAGGGACAGCTAGGTAGCTCAGTGGCTAGAGAGCCAATCCTAAAGATAAGGAGGTGTTCAAATCTAACCTCAGATACTTCCTAGCTATGTGACCCTGAGCAAATCACTTGGCCATAAATGTCTAGATCTTATCACTCTTCTGACTTGGAACCTAAACTTAGTTTCAACTTTAAGAGAGAAAGTAAGAATTTTTAAAAAGAAATTGAAGGGGGGGCAGCTGGGTAGCTCAGTGGATTGAGAGCCAGGCCTAGAGACGGGAGGTCCTAGGTTCAAATCCAGCCTCAGACACTTCCCAGCTGTGTGACCCTGGGCAAGTCACTTGACCCCCATTGCCCACCCTTACCACTCTTCCACCAAAGAGCCAATACACAAAAGTTAAGGGTTTAAAAGTTAAAGAAAAAATTAAAAAAAAAAAAAGAAATTGAAGGCCAATAAATATACTTTATCTTTATGTGCTTTATGTGTCATTGCATACAGGGTAAGTCAATCAATTTAATAAGTAAATGCAATTTAACATAAGAATATAAAATAATTTGACTCATTTAGTACAGATTTTAGTTTTTCAGAAACTTAATATAATAAAAATTAGAAGGGAAACTGGTCGTTTGGGAAAAAAGTCCTTTGCAAGAAGTTTCTGGTAAAGTTCTCATATCCAAGATATATAAGGAGCCAGCTGTATCAATACTAGATTTATACCCCCACAGAAATCAAAGAAAAAGGAAAAGGATCTCTATGTGTAAAAATATTTATAGCAGCTCATTTTGTGTTAACAAAAACTGGAAATTAAGGGGATACCTTCTTATTGGGGAATAGCTTACCAATTTAGAAGGCTTAATTTTTTTTTTAATTTGTTCAGTGGAGGTGCAGAAAGCAGTGGGATGGGCAGTTAAATTTTTCAAATGCTTATTAACTGAAAAAATTAAATGATCCATTTAAAAAACAATTTGGAAGACTTATATGACTAGATGCAGAGTGAGCCAAGAAAGTAATAAAAGGAAAATGAAAAAATATATAGCTTTTTATATTCTTTAAGAAAAGCCTTTAAGGGGGCACAAGGGTGGCTTAATGGATTGAGAGCCAGGCCTAGAAATGGGAGGTCCTAGGTTCAAATCTGGCTGCAAACAATTCCTAGCTGTATGACCCTGGGCAAGTCATTGCCTAGCCCTCACCACTCTTCTGCCTTGGAACCAATATTGATTCTAAGATGGAAGGTAAGGGTTTAAAAAAAATCCTTTAAAAGGCCACACTATACAATAGCAGGAGGCACTTAATACCAAAATAGATTAAAAATACATATAAAGCTTTTGATAAAATACATCCACTCCTTTTAAAATACTCTGGAAAGCATGAGGATAAATGGATTTTTCCTTAGAGTTTCCTTAGAATGATAAGAAGCATATACTTAAAACTATCAGCAAACATTATCTGTGATGTGGATAAGTTAGAAGCTTTCCATATAAGATTGAGGAGTGAAACAAAGATACCTATGTCACCAATATTATTTAATATTCTATTAGAAATGCTAGCAATAGCAGTAAGAAGAAAAAAACTGAGGGAATCAGAATAGGCAAAGAGGTAATAAAATAATCCCTTTTTGCAGACTATATGATGATTACCTATAGAAAATTCATAAGATTAAACTAAAAAATTAGCTAAAACTATCAATAATTTTAGCAAAGTATCAGGATATAAAATAAACCCACAGAAACCATCAGCATTTCTCTGTCACCAACAATGTCCTGAAAGAAGAGATAGTAAGAGATAACCCATTTAAAATAATTATAAATAGAATAAAATACCTAGGTGTGAAGACCAGCTCAGGGAAGGGCCTCATGGGTCATCAAGCCAGGGTAAGAAACATAGGGGTTGGGTTACAGGAGGACCAACTCTGACTAAGAACTATGTAGACAGCTTCTCAGAGTGGAGGTAAAGTTTACTGGGTTGGGGTTTACAATTTCTAGAGTAAATGACGTAGGCATAAGAATTAGGTAATCTTCATACAGAAACAATGATAGGTAATGATTCACAAAGCAAGGATAATAAACATAGGTTACTTCAGTGATCACAGACAAAAGTTTTCTATATGCAATGGATCAATATATCAATGTCTGATTGCTCAGCTGGGTTCAGAACTTCAGTGGGCAACTTCCTAGCCAGACTTCTGATGATATTCTTGCCCTAGAGGTTTTTTGGCAGATCATCTGATAACTTAAAGAGAAGAATAGGTTGTATATATGCCAAAACAAACTCAAAAATTGCATGAACATAATTGTAAAATATTTTTATACATATGAATTCAGATTTAAATAACTGGAGAAATATTAATTGTACATGGGTGGGCAGAGTCAATATAATTAAAATGACAATCCTACCTAAACTAATCTACTTATTTAAAGCCATTCCAATTGCAAAAAATATATTTTATCGAACTAGCGAAAATAACAAAATTCATTTGGAAGAACAAAAAGTCAAGAATATCAGAGGAACTAATAAAAATGTAAAGAAGGGAGGGCTTAGCAGTATCAAATTTTGAACTATATTATAAATCAGTAATTATCAAAACTATCTGGTACTGGATAAGAAATAGAAAAGTAGAACAGAATACAACAAATAGCTTCAAAAGATTATAGTAACCTGTGTTTGACAAAAGTAAATATTCAAGTTTTGGTGATAAGAATTCACTACTTAGTAAAAATTTTGGGAAAATTTGAAAGCAGTCTGGCAGAAACTAGTTTTATCCCAGGATTTTATATCATTTACCAAGATAAGATCAAAATAGATACATGATTTAGGTATTAAAGGGAGACATCATAAGCAAATTAGAAGAAAAGGAAACATATTTATGGACAGGAGGAGAATTTATGAATAAATAAGAGAAAAGAATTGTGAAATGTTAAATAGATGATTCTGAATACATTAAATCAAAAAGTTTTTGTCAAATAAAATTAATGTAGCCAAAACTAGAAAGAAAGTAACAAATTGGGGGAAAATTTGTGGTCAATTTCTCAAACGTCTCATACCTCAAATATATAGAGAACTTTGTCAAATATATAAGAATATGAATCATTCTCCAATTGGTAAGTGGTTAAAAGATATAAACAAGCAATTTTTAGATGAAGGAATAAAAACTATATATAAATAAATATATGAAAAAATGCTCTAAATTGTTGATTAGAGAAAAACATCTCAAACCTATCAAGATTTACTAAAATGACAAAAGGGCGAAATGATAAATGCTGGAGGGGATATGGAAAAATGGGGATACTAATATATACTGTTGGTTCAACTGTAAAATGATCCAAACATTTTGGAGAGCAATATGTAATTATGCTCAAATGAGTTCTAAAACCATATATAACTTTTGACCCAGCAATACCACTATTAGGTTTATTTCATAAGGCGATTGTTAAAAAGGAAAAGAATTTATGTTCTAAAATTTTTAGGATGGCTCTCTTCATGGTGGCAAAGAACTGAAAGTTGAAGGCATGTCCATCAATTGGGAAATAGCTAAAGAATTTGTGGCATATAATTATGATGGAATACTATTGTACCATAAGAAATGATGAGCAGGTTAATTTTAGAAAAACATGGACAGATCTACATGAAATTATGAAGAGTAAAATTAGTAGAACCAACAGAACAATATAGATGCCAAAAGAAACACTGTTTGAAGAATGTGTTGTATATGTCCACTTCCAAAGAAAGAACTGATAAGTACATATAATAAGACATAGTTTTATACATTTATATATCTTTTTGTCAGATGATGTCTTCCCTAAAGGGGAAAGGGGGAAAAGGGTGGGAGTTAACAAGATATTTTAATGTTACAAACATACAAATGAAAATGTTTAAAAGTATATATGGTAATATCTTTTCAAAATATTTACAAACATACTAAGGTATTTTTTCACCCAAAGGTTCCAAAATAAAAAGGCATAATTTACCTTCATTGTTGGTAGTAGTTCACTTTTCCAGGATAAGTCAACACCTTGAGTGCTAAAAAGGAAACATAACCAAGGTTCTTATTAAAAGAGGTGAATACATTAAGCTAGACTCAGACCACTACAATAGTTGCATATGACAAAAACAAAAAGCAAAAAGAATTGTTAAATAAACAGCAAGAACAGCAAAAAATAGCAAAGAAACCATGGCAAGAATTTTAAATTGGTAACACATCTATATATAGCCTTCATGAATTATGTAAATAGCAACATATTTATAGAGCATTTTAAGTTTTATAAAATTCATTCTTTTCAATGGTCATAGGTGGCAAGAGTGTTATAAGCCCCATTTAACAGGAGAGAACACTGAAGCTTAGAGAGTTTAAGTGACTCGCCTGAAGTCACATAGATATTAAGTATTAGAATGAAGACTCAAACACGGGTCATTCTGACTCCAAGTCTGGCACATTTCCACTATACAAATAACATTAAATTGTTTCAAGATAAAGTCTGATGGTTTTAAATATTGTTTACATTGGGGAGGGGAGCCTTAAATTTTGGTCTTTAAGTAACTCTAAATGGAGGCAAAATGATTTTTTTCCCCAATACAATATAACATACTCACCACATAGAAACACTGTTTATACAGCCGTAAATCCAGCTATGTGTATCCTGTCAGTCAACATTTAAACAAGGTAAACTATTAAAAAGAGTTAAAATAATTAAGGACAAAGGCAACATCAACTTTTTTGTGACACACTATAGACTGAGTGGAGAAGCAACTGAGTGGAGAAACAACAGAGATAAAGACATTATTGCTTAAAATTTTATACGTAATGTCTCCCATGAGAGGGAAGAAGAAGGAGGCAGAGAAGGGGCAGGAAGACTAAAGCAGCAGGATGACCTAGTGTTCTTTACAAGATTTAACAAAGGGTGGAGGTAGGGGTGGGAGGTTATTAAATGTGTATGGGGGGGGGGGCATCAAGATGTGCTATGGAAGTTTGGCAGAAAAGTTTGGCACTAATGAGACATCATATTCTTGGACAAAAAGTGTCCTTTACTCTAATGTCATATAAACTCCTAAACAGTTTTGCATTCCAAACCTAAAACAGGCATTAAATCCAGTTCATTGATAAATTTTATTAATATTGCATATATGTGCTATGGAAGCAACAAAGTGACAAAGATAGGAACCTAAGAAATAGGTACTTGAATATATTCAGCATACTAATTCTGATATGTTTGTGCTAGCTATCTATGAAGTATAGATAATATAAGAGAATGAATTTAAGTGGAATAACCACAAACAGAGATGATAAAAGAAATAAGTGAAGAACAAACTCATAACTTCAAAGAATGTGTGATATAATTGTGAACCTTCATGAAAATTATAGTAGTAGGCAGACAGTGCAAATGGGCCTGTAATAATCAATGAGGTAGCCTTTTATGAACAAGATAAGTTAACATAAGAATAGAGGCGAATACAAAAACAATGGCAAGCTCTGCAAAAACATCATGCAGTCAAAATATCCTACTACATTATAAACTTTTTGAGAGATGAGACTTATTTTCAGATTCTGATTCTTGTCTTTTAATATCCATGTGACCTTGGACAAGTCACTAAACTTCGTAAAATGTAAGGATTCAGTTAGTCATGACCTCTGAAGTACCTTCCAGTCCTAGACCTATGTACGTATCATATTTCTTATTCATTTGAGGAATTAATACCTATCCCTATCTGTTGGCATTTAGCCTAGTACCTTACATTCAATTTAACTGAATCAATAACTGAAGATAGGACAATCCTCATACATGATGGGTGAAATTGATAGTATATATATTAGTCTTGTTATGTTTATGGACAACAAAAAAAGTGATAATATTTGTGGCTTCAATTTATTGCTGGTGAAGCAAGCTGAGGAAACCTTAAAATATATATTTGCAACTTCCTTTAAAAATACTATTTGTAAAGCACAAGTCTTTAATTTTAAGGAATAAGATCAGTTTGAGAGATAAGAAGAGGACCAGAGAGTAGTGCCACCATGGAAACAAAGAGAGTACTAGTACATAGGCAAAGAGGGTAATCAACATTACCAAATACAGCAAAGAAATCAAGAAGGATGAGATTTGAGAAAAGTCTCTGTGACTGGACAATTAAGAGATTATTTTCTAGAGAAAGCTTTTTGAGAGATGAAACTAGAAGCCAGATTGGAAAAGGCTGAGGGAAGGAGAGGAAATGAAGGCAATGAATGTAGATAGCTTTTCCCCCTAGAAATTTGGTTGAAAAAAGGATTAAAAGATAGAGGATGATAGTATGAGAAATGGGAGGGGTTAGCAAATGTTCCTTAAACATTAAAGAGGAGGAACTCTCCTTTGACTCTATTCAGTATTCTGGTAACTTTCCAAACCAATAAACTTCTCCCTGGATACTACTCTCCTATATGTTGTCTCCCTTGTTAGAAAGCTTCTTGGTTTGGGAATCGTTTAGATATATTTTGGTTTGGAAAGTTACAGGTACAGTGAGTAGAGTCAAAGGTGAATAGACTATTGCTATTAAAATTTAACAAAGGCAGACTGAAGCATGTTCTCTCTGGGGAAGAGAACATTTTATTAAAAGGGTACAAACCTGCCAATGAGAATGGGTTAATGGTTCTGCCTTGGTTTTAAACCAAAGACCACAAGATGAAGACATACTCTTTTTATAAAGCTGGAACAAAGAACAGTTACAGGGTAGAGAGACAATATGATTGGTTAGAAGCTGTGAATAAGGGCTAACAACAGCCCCTTTCCTTCCTTCTTGTGACTAAGATGTGTTCATTGTTTGAGTCTACATGTAAGGTTGAAAGACAATGGGCTGGAATTCTTTGGGCAGCAAATGAGACATCCCTGAAGGATAGCCTGGTGGTGTAAAGACACTAGACTAGACTTGCTGGTGTTCACAAACATCCCCCAAGTATAATAGAATTCCTTGAAACAAGAATAGAACAATAAGCAGGAGAACTGAATGTCTAAACTTTGTCATTACAGATCAGGTGACTATCTGAAATAAGTTCAAAGACAAAGAGTCAGGACAGACAAAATCAATTAATTGTAAATAGGATCAAAATGATACCGAATCAGTTTAATCTCAATACTGAAGACTAATATCTTTTCTCTGAGCAAAGAGGGTTCATTTGATTATGGTTGCAGAACTGGGAAAAGGATAGAGGGTAGCATTATTTATAAGGGAGCATGGTGGCTAAGGAGAAGCCTGGAGAGTGAAATGAAACATAGTTTAAAGCCTAGAAGTGAAGAAAGGTTGCTGATCTGCATTGGTAGAATTTTCTCACTGGGAGTTTCCCAAACCAATGAAATAACACATTTGGTTGGTAGATCCATAACACAAATCTTATAGATTGATGATATTTCCACTCACAAAGGCAGTGTGGTGTAATGAACTGAGAGCTAGGCTTAGAATCAGAGCCAAGGGCTGCCTCCAACACACAGTGGCTCTTTACCACTGGGCAAGTCACTGTCAAGGCTCCTGAAAACTCTTCAGACTACAATATATGAATGACCTGCTGAACTACACTCATAAAAGAGGTTTCCTCATTTGGAGTTCCCTACATCAATTAAATCACAGGTCAACGTGTATATATCGACTACTTACAGGAAAGCTTTTCAGAAGTAAATTATTCTATTATGTGATTTGGAGACAAGTGAGTGAGAAGATGGGGCAGAGTTCTCTTATTACCAGAAATCAACCATACTTAAAAGTAATAAATGAAAATCATGTAAAAATATGGGAACTACGCCATGCTAATGATGAGAGTATGTTGAAATTAAGAAAGCTGATCATGTAAACGTGAAAATGTAAACAGGACGACAGTAGACTTCATGGAGTCCAGGAAAAGCACATCTGAAAAAAGAATGTCAGCTTCTATGTAGCACTGTCTAGCAGAAATATTCTAATCAGCTGATACTGGTATTCCTATTTGTATAGCTGATATCCCTATGAGTCACTCATGAGGCTGCTCCAGCTTCATAAAAATATTCTTTTTAGATAGCTAACTCTCTTGGCCTTACCTCTAGACTCATTTAAGAAATTTCTGATTACTCTTTAGATTTCCCAAATACCTAAATACCAGGAAAGGTATATGTTCAGACCAATGAAGGCAAAAATTCTGAAATTCTTGACACTTGTGTTATATGATTGATTTAGAAAGGTGGAACTATTTTTAGGTATTTTAAACTTAAAAAAATAAAGTACAGATATTTTCTTACCAACATGCTGTTCCGACAATACATATGGCTATAAGTTTTTCTGTGATTTGAGAGAGGAAATGCAAAGTACATTGCATAAGACTCCTAAAAAATAGGGAGGAAAAAATTACTACATACAATCACTCTCACAACATAGCTGTTATCTTCACTCTAAAATAAATTGTGAAGTACTTACATTAAAAGCCATAAAGGTCCATTTTGTTACTTTCACTGGAACCCATTTAGATGTCCCTAAAGTAACAAAAATATTCTCATTTTTGAATTATAAAGCATTAACTGCTTTCCTGCTGACTGCTAGAAGAAACATTCATTCTTCATAGTAAGACATTAAACAAAGTCTGTATTCCTGAATATAAGCTATTTTAAAACAGGAAATATGTGTCTCCATCATGTACTAACAATAATCTAGCACCTACATTAATAACATAATTTTATAACAATATTTGGTGTTATTAACAACAGAAAGGGATAGTATCTTCTTTAATAAAACAAGAAAAAAGTATTCTTTCTAAATGATTTTGCTACTATCCCATTTCTTTCTTCCCTTCTGTGGCCAATTTTTCTTCCAACTTAAAAAGCCTATGTTAAGAGCCTACTATGTAGAAGACATCATGCTAAGCACTGGAGCTATAAAGGCAAAATACATATTATGTTTCCTCTAAATATTCTCCTGGCTAAATATGACCTTTTCCTTTAAACAATCCTTATTTGGCAGGATCTCAAGGTCCATCACACTCTGGATGTTCTCCAGTATACAGTTTTTTCTAAAATGTGGTGCTTAGAACTGAACCCAATGAGAGAATAGCAAAACTATACTTTCTCCATTTCTGAAACCATGTGCCAAATTTCTTGGAAATGTAGCTTATATTCCAACTTTCCATTTTAAATTTAAATTTATTTAGAATATTTTTCCATGGTTACATGATTCATATTTATTCCCACCCTTCTCCCCTCCCCACTCCCAGAATTGACAACCACTCGGTTATTCATGTATCATTGTTCAAAACCTATTTCCATATTACTCTTATTTGCAATAGAGTGATCTTTTAACACCAAAACACCAATTATATCCCCATCGAACCATGTGATCTATCATATATTTTTCTTCTGCATTTCTACTCCCAAAGTTCTTTCTCTGGATATGGATTGTGTTCTTTCCCAAATTTCCATTTTATTAGCTCCCTCTTCAGTCCTTCGCAATCTCACTTCTTGTCCCCACAACTTTATTGAAACTTTTCTCAAAGGTTATCAATGTCCTCCTAATATCCCACTTTAATGACCTTTCTTGAATTAAGAGAAGGTAGATTACTGTGTATTTCTGGAAAAATTTTCTTTTCTCACCTTGAGACACCACATATACTCTGTTGGTTTTGTGTTTTTTTCTTTATCTGTTCCTCTTCCTGAACTATATATCCTCTTTTTTCTCTACCTTGATAAGTTCTACAGCTTCTATGGATTTATATAATTCCTCTCCACAGATAAATAACAAATATTTTATCTCCATCCCTGACCTCTTTCCTAAGCTCCAGACCCAAGTCTTTAACTGCCTAAATGATGCCTCTGCCTGGATGTACCAGGTACCTCAAATAATGTGTCCTTTCTCCAACATTTATTCCTCCTTCTGATTTCATTATTTCTATCACTGGTACTACTATGTACCCTGCATGAGAATGGTATACAAAGCTAGATTTATGATATGGCAACAAGATATCAAGATTAAAATTTTCCAAGAAGGCTCAGATCGGTCACAGGAGAGGAAAAGTTTCAGTGGTCAAATGAGAACAAAGGTTGCTATGATAGCTACTTAAGCGTGAACTCCAGTTAAAAGAACTGAATTGGCTTTTGAAAATGAAAAAAATATATCTTAACTATGGCTTAGTAAGAAGCATGAAATCTGAAAGCAGAAATAAAATTTTTGCATTGAATTTGGTGCAGAGTTGGGTTTTGGCAAGTTGTCCTCTTAGACTTTTCAGGATTGAGAGGTTAAACTTTGGGGATAATAGATTGCAGAATTCATCTGACAAAATTTCCTGGCAAATCTCTGTTCTATTCCAATAACTGTGGGGATGTCAAATTTTATGTAGAAACAATTCCATACCCCAAAGTGGATTTCTTTTTAAGATTTTAGACAGTATTTGTGTAAAATCAAGTTTTAAAATAATCATTATGAAGCTAGGAAAAAAAGAAGTTTCTATTAACTCTCTTCTGATGAATATTACTTGTAAGGATTTCACATTCCCTCTGAAGTTTAGTTGCATTGACATTGTGTATTATACAGGGTATCTTTATTTATACTAAAAGAGGTACCATTATCACCTTTAAAACTAAAGGTGATATTTTATAAGAGATTTTTTATTTTTTTATTTTTTAAAAAATATTTTATATTTATAAATAAGAGATATTTCTGCATGAGAATCTAGATTTCTAAAATAGCCCAAGAGTCACTTCTCACCCAATATGAAATTAACTTGAGGAAGAAAGTGTCACTTACTCTGGAAATATAGGCATCTTGAGCTCTTTTTAAAATATGATTAGTCAAGGCTTAACCTATTACCCCTATTTTTCTTTGAAAATTCACTCTTCAGCTGGCCCTAGCTAATCTAAATTTGAGCCACAGTTTCATGAGAAAATAAAATCTGATAATTTTATCCCTAATTTCTCACTTTTATATACTTTCTCCTGTGGCTTCTTACTTGTGACTTTAATATATTGTCATATATTTATATTATACTAATACATAGAAATGTATAAATGGCACTGGTTCGCTATAAATTTTTTTAAGGCTGCAATATATTAAATACTCCTGTTCACTCTTTTTTCCATCTTTCCATCAACTTCCTTTGTCTATCTAAGAATGACTGTCCTGAGGTTTAATCCTTAATAGGCAAGTACTTTCCTAGGACAATTTTTAGCCTGAGAAGCTTCAAGGAGTTTGGGACTGAGTCACTCTCTGGTCTGTTCCACCTTCTGACAGGTGTCTTGCTCCTGTGTGGAAACCCTTCTCTCTACTCTCTTCCCACTTTTCACAGTTCTTCTTAATATCTTAATTTCTTCTATTAGAATGTAAGTTTCTTAAAATTAGGGACCATTTTGTTTCCTTGTTTTTGTATCTTTAGAGATTTTATTGAAGTACTTGGTACATAATAAGTGCTTGGTAAGTGCTCTATTTCCATCCATCCATCCATCCATCCATCCATTGATGTAGTTTTACTAATTTATCTATCTATCTATCTATCTATCTATCTATCTATCTATCTATCTATCTACTTATCTATCATTTATCTATTTATCTTACTCTCAAATTTTCTCTTTTTCTTTTCTTTCTTTCTTTCTTTTTTCTTTCTTTCTTT
>NC_058132.1:216703477-216823880 GCF_016433145.1 Gracilinanus agilis | reverse complement strand
TTCCACCACGGAGTCCCAAACTCTGTTAAGCTATAATAATGGCATTTCTGGATATTATTCTTAGTCTTTACTAAAGTATAAAATATGCTACTCTTATTCCCAACCTGTTAAATCAGCAATTATGTTAGGAGTTTCCTCAAAAAGCTTTGCTGGATTTTTAACAAAGTGGTGATTCAAAACAGCCATCTTCTTTTTGGGTTTCATAGTTATCTAAAAAGAAAAATGCAACATTTGTCATGATTTATTTATGTACATGGTATTAAATCAACCATAGTTTAGTAACATAAAAGAAGAGTTTGTAACTAATAGAATTATTATACTCTAAGTCCAACAAGAGTAGGAATCTGTTATTATCTATTCTTGCAATTATTGTTTTTGTTTAAGTGTTCAGTTTTATCTGACTCTTTGTGACCCCCTTTTGGGGACTTTCTAGGCAAAGATACTAGAGTGTCTTGATATATTTTCTATTCCCTTTTCCAGCTCATTTTACAGATGAGGAAACTGAAATAAACAGGGTTAAGTGACTTGCCCAGGGCCACACAACTAGTAAGTATCTGAGGTCAGATTTGAACATAAGTCTTCCTGACTCCAGGCCTGGTGCTTCATAGACTGAGACACCTTGCTACCCCATTCTGTAGCAGGAATCTGCTTTTAATTTCTGTCACCCCAAGAACCCAACAATCACAACAAATTTCACAGGAGATGCTCATGCTATGAATGTCACTTAATGATGGAATTTTAGAGTAGGACAAGACTTTAGAGTTTCCTTAAGTCCTAATTCAACATTACAAATATAAAAATTCTTGAAAGATGTGTTAATCTAGTTTCTGCCTGAATACCCTTGGTAATTGGTAGTTCACAGCTTTAAAAGAAATCTCAAGTTTTAAAACAAAAATACCTATATTTACATCCAATTCTATTTTGGTAAAATCATAAATGCCAAGGGCTTACTTTCTCATCTGCTAAATGAAGTTGTCAGACTAACTGATTTATAAGGCTGCTTCAAATTTTTAAAATTCTTTTTGGTGGCAAATATGGTCAACAAATGCCTTTGAACTCTATGACACTGATCTTAAGAGTATATTCCTAGTAATTATTAGTATTAGTGGGTCAAAGGCTATAATTACTTTATAATTCTTATTACTGTCAGATTGTCTACCAGATGATTGTTTTGCCACTTGTAATTATGTTTTAATTATTAATTCAAGTCAAACTTTTAAAAAATGATTTCATGAAGTATAATTTGCAGAGAATTTATTCCTATCCTTTTATCATTTTTTTTCACTGGGGTCTGAGTGTTTGTTTGGAGTAGTTTCATCATTTCCTCATAATTACAAACTCAGTTTCTGGTTTACTTGTGATTGTTTTCCCCTCAAACTTTTTTTGGATTATATTGTTTTTTGTTGTCCAGAATTTTTACGTTCTTAAATCTCTCTTAATCTCTTCTACATTTAGCAGGAAAAAATTCATCTCTTCATTGAAACTGAAATAAAATTTTATATTTCAATTTAGACTCCAAGTATAATTTGTTGCAGTATAAATCATGAGTAGAGAATTTAAATTTATTTTCTACTGTAACTGTTTTATTATTTTCCCACATTTACTAAATATACCTTAGTTTTCATTTTCTTTAGGCCTATCATAACATTGATCTTTTGTTATTATTATATAATTTTAATAACCACTTTGAATTTTTAAAATTTAGCAGTGTAAAACTATCTTCCTCAACAATCTCCTCCTTGCCTCAGAAAATTCATTCATGTTCTTGTCTTTCTGTTTTTCCATCTGTATTTGCTTATATTTTTTCCAATTCAGATGAAAGAAAAAAACTCATTGATATATATCTCTTTCAATTGGTAATGCACTGAATTTATAAATTAGATCAGGGACTTTTACTATTTTTCTATATGGAGTTTGTCTCAATCAATTAAGAATGGATATCCTTCCAATTATTTATACCTTTATGTTTTTCTAGAGTTTTATATTTTTCTTTATCAAGGTCACATTTGTTTGCACATATCAATTTCCAAATAGTTGATGATGTTGAAGTAAATAAAAGTTATTTTTATATCCTGTGTTTGTAGCTTTTGATGGTACTATATTTCTCCTGGAGAGAGCAGGATTTTATTTTTTAATTCAATTTTATTTTCAGGTCCAAATTTTCTACCTCCTACTTCCCCTTTTCTCATTCATTCAGAAAACAAGAAAAACCTCATTACAAATAGGTAGTCAAGTAAAAAAAAATTCCTGAATCAGTCATGCTCTTCTTCTCCTCACCCTCAATGCTACAATCTGTACTTTGAATCTATTACATCTCTATGTAAAAAAAAAGTCTATATTACATCATGAACCTTCTGAGAACTGTAGTTGGTACCACTGTATTGATTAGAATTCCTACGTCTTTCAAAGTTATTTATTTGTCTTTACAGTATTGTTGTTTTTATAGAAATTATTCTCCTCATTCTGCTGAATTTGCTTTGCATCAGTTTATACAAGCCTATCTTGATTTTTCTAAAATTATTCCCTTCATCATTTCTTATAGCATGAGAGTATTCCAATATAATAATAAACCACATCTTGTTCATCTATTCCCCAACTGATAGCCACAGATTCAGGTTCCAATTCTTTGCTGCTACTTAAAGAGCTACTATTAATATTTTTATACGTATGGACTCCTTCCTCTTTCTTTGATCTCTGGTGTACAGACATGGAGGTAGTAGTGCTGGGATAGAGGGCATACACAGTTTAATAACTCTGGGGACACAGTTCCAAATTGTTTTCCAAATTGGCTAGACCAATTCACAGTTCCTCTGACAGTATATTAAGGTACCTATTTCCCCACAGTCCCTCAGTCCCTTTAAGCATTTATTTTTCTTTTTTTTCAGGAACCTGAAGATTTGATGGGTATAAGGTTTATTTGCTTTTTCTAATTATTTGTAACATAATTTTTTAAAAATAGACCAATAGCTTAAAATTCTTCCCCTGAAAACTGTCTATTCATATCCTTTGACCAATTATTAATTAGGAAATGCCTATTCTTCTTCTAAATTTGACTTCATTGCTTATAAATATTAAAAATGAGACCTTTTTCAAAGAAGCCTATGGCAAAAATCTTTCCCCCAATTTCCTGCTTCTTTTTTAATTTTACCTGCATTGGTATTGCTTGTACAAAACCTTTTTAATTTCATGTAATCAAAATTATCCATTGTCTCTCTAATTCTTATTTGGTCATGAACTTTTCCCACATCCATAGACCATACAGGTAATTTCTCCCATGCACTCTAGTTTGTTAATGATGTTATTCTTTATGTTAAATCATGTTCCCATTTCAACCTTGTCTTGGTATGTTGTGTGAGGTATTGGTTTATAACGGTGATGACAAATCTATGGCATGGGTTCCAAAGATGGCACTCAGAGAGCTCTCTGTGGACACACAGCCACCCTCCCCTCACCCAAAGTTTGATACAAGAAAGGCAGAAGGACTCAGGCAGAGCTGCTCCTCTCCCCCTCTCCACCACACCTGATATATTTTACATACACCCCCATCCCTCCACCTAGCAGCCCATAGGGAGCATTTTCTTCCTCCTCTGTGTGGGGTTAGGGGAAAGGGCAAGGCACACCCAGCACTCAGTCCTGGAGGAAGTAGTGGGGCACGACACTTGGTCTAGGGGATGGGGTGGGATTGGGGTATGGCATGCCATCTCCAAAAGGTTCGCCATCCCTGCTTTATAACTAACGTCTGGCAAAATGCTTTCCAATTTCCCAAATAGTTTTTTCAAATAATGAGTTCTAGCCCCAGTTGTTAGAATATCTAGGTTGAACAAATACCAGGCTACCATTCTCATTTGTTCCTATATAATGTTTACCTAAAATTGTTCTGCTGATCAACCTCCCCATTTCTTAATCATCACAAATTGTCTAAATAATTATGGTTTTGTAATATAGTTTAAGATCTGGTACTACCAGATTTTCTTTTCACTTTTTTTCATTGATTTGCTTGATATTCTTGATCTTTAGTTTGTCCAGGTGATTTCTGCTATGAGTTTTTCTAGCTCTTTGAAGTAATGTTTTGGTCATTTGGTTCATATGGCATTGAATAAGTAAATCAACTTGGGAAGTATTGTCATTTTTATTCTATATATTTGGCCTACCCATAAGCAATTAATATTTCTCCAAATTCTTAGATATGCCTTTAATTGTGTGAAGAGTCTTTTGTAGTTATGTTCACATAGTTCTGGTGTGTGTGTTGGCAGGTAAAGAACGAATAATTCATGTGAGTTTTTTTCTATGCAACTAAATCTATATTTATTAAATCTCCAAATTTTCTAATTAAAAACACTGGATTTGGGGGCAGCTGGGTAGCTCAGTGTATTGAGAATCAGGCCTAGAGACAGGAGGTCCTAGGTTCAAATCTGGCCTCAGACACTTCCCAGCTGTGTGACCCTGGGCAAGTCACTTGACCCCCATTGCCTACCCTTACCACTCTTCCACTAAGGAGCCAATACACAGTATTGACTCCAAGACGGAAGGTAAGGGTTTAAAAAAAAAACCACTGGATTTTCTAGGCATGGTGTTATGTCATCTATAAATGATATTTTGGTCATTTCACTATAGTCCTAATAGCCTTACTTATTCCTATTACAATTACTTCTCATATGACATAAAAGAGTGGTACAAGTGAGTATCTTTGGTTTACATATTAGTATAGAAGCATATGTATTTATATGTTTGTATATATATGTATATATATATATATAAGTATTTCTAAATATTTATCCATTGCACATAATTCGTTTTTATTCCAAGCAGTTACTTCTTGTGCTAAAAAAGCCCTTTTATTCTGATTTTTATTAATTTTAGGGGGTTCTTTCATGAGTGAATGTTGAATTTTGTTAAAGCCTTTTTCTATATCTACTGATATTAAAGATTTGCAGTTGGAAGGAACTGAGAAATGATCTTATTCCCTCATTTTAAAGATAAAAAAATTTAAAGCAAAGAAAAAGTGCTATATCCAAAGTTTTGATCCAGGTTTTCTGATTCCAAAGTCAGTCCTCTTTTCCATCAAACCAGCCTAGATCATAATTATATGGTTTTTCTTTTTTGAAAAATTATTCTTTATATACAGGTTATCCCCAGACTCTTAGTACAACTTGAAGTGTAAGATAGCATATTTTTTTAATCTTTTTTTTTAAACCCTTACCTTCCGTCTTGGAGTCAATACTGTGTATTGGCTCCTTGGTGGAGGAGTGGTAAGGGTGGGCAAAGGGGGTCAAGTGACTTGCCCAGGGTCACACAGCTGGGAAGTGTCTGAGGCCAGATTTGAACCTAGGACCTCCTGTCTCTAGGCCTGATTCTCAATCCACTGAGCTACCCAGCTGTCCCCAAGATAGCATATTTTTGACAGTTTTTTTCCTAAGTTTTGCATTTCTGGTATTAAACCTCCTTGGTCATGATAAAGCTATTATTTCTGTAAGAGTAAAAATAAATTATGTATTAAGACCATAATTTATAAATGATTACCTACCTGTTTAGTATCATCATCAATGAGATCAAAGAAAGCTCTAATTGTAGCCAGCTGTAATTGTTTACACCTAAGGAAATTAATAAGAAAAATTTTATAAATAAAAACTGGAAACTTCTATCCTATGACCTTGGTTTCAGGAATGAACATAATTCTATCAATTTAACCATGATTATTAAACATAGTATACAACCTAAAATTTGTGAAATAATTACATAATTGTCATATTTACTATGCAAAAGTAAATAGATATTGATTAGTATCATGTCCATTTTAATATTGAGACATGTGAGATCTGGGAGAGGTAAGCAATTTTTCCAAGTCCTCCTTCCCACCCCCCACCCACCCCCCAAAGCAGGTTGCTAGCCTATGTAAAAGGCTTTTGCTGAAGTATACTTCAGTGCTTCAAATGGTAAGTAGGAGCCCCACAACATATAAAGGGCAAAAACGATAGTTGCTTTATTTATTTATAGATCTTATTCACCAAACAATGGAGAGATGGTCTGTGGAAGCCCAAGTCCTAGGTATTGCTGAAGTCTAAAGGGAAAAGAAAAAAGTAAATTCAGACTTTAAAAGAAACACATTTTGAGGGGCAGGTAGACTGAGAGCCAGGCAAAAAGAGAAAGGAGGTCCTAAGTTCAAGTCTGGCCTCAGATACTTCCTACCTATGTGACTCTGGACAAGTCATTTACCCCCCACTACCTAGCACTCTGCCTTGGTGTATTGATTCTAAAATGGAAGGTAAAGGTTTTTATAAAAAAAAATGTTTAAAGAAAAGAAACATACTTTCTATCCTCCAAAACATCTGTTTAGTAACAAATATTTACATATGTGTGACCCATTCATTGTACTAAATAATGTTAGTTCACTCTGAAATACTACAGTCCTCCAAAGAGTAAATATTGGATCATAGATTTAGAGCTGGAAGGAATGGGAAGGCTCATCGAGTCCAACCTCCTTCCATTTTGCAGATAAGGAAACAAGTCTAGAGAAAGTTAAACAACTTGCTTATGGTCACTGGACTAAAGATAGGATTCCAAACAAGGTCCTCTAACACTAAATCCCATATTCTTCCCCCTGTGCCAAAAGGGCAAAAATATGACTTTATACTATTAGAGCATTTCAAGAATAAGCTTTATAAATCGCCTAACCCAAATGTTGCTATTGTGAAGCTCAATGATCCCATTTTTCTATATCAAATCATCTGAAAATCACTACTTACTGAAGTAAATGACTATCTGAAATTATCTCTTACGTGACGACTAGTAAAAAAATCCAACTTGATGTCACTTAAAACATCATGGATAAAACTGGGATTCAAAGAATGGAATTTCAAAAATATAAAGTTAAAATTTACTACAGAAATGCATGGTGCAGAGCAGTTGGCTCTGAAGGGCTCTAAACTAGCAATATAATCAGTCTATGCAAATGATGTCACTAAGCTTCCTAGCAAATGGAAATACTCTCAAAATGCTTCTTAACAGTTATCTTAACAGTCCTCTCATAAGATGGATGAATAATTGTGGAGAATTATAAGGGTGACTTCCTACAATATTCTATTCCATATAATAAACCAATACCTGGTACACTGTAAGCAATCATACTCATTTGGGAATTAGATTATCACAGCAGCATGTGCACACTAGTCATCACCCAGGTCTGACTCAATTTCTTAAGAAAGAATTCAGAAAGTACCTCCCATGCAGTAAAACAGAGGGTTACTAAAAATGAGTCATAGCAAAGAACATAAGTATACTGTGATAGATAGTTCAAGAGAAAAAACAGCTAAAAAGATTGGGGTACAGGAAAAGTCTTTAACAACTGTCTATTATGTATTAGTGCCAAAAGTGTTTCTGGAGTCATAGAGTGGGTTTTGCCACTAGTGTGATTTCTGAGTTTTAATAAAGACAGATATAAGGAATATGTAAAAAGTTTACATTTTGTTCATAAACTGAATGACAAATTCATTGTGACCATGGGCAAGTCATACCCTTTCTGGATTTATTTCGTTTACTATAAAATAGAGATAGTAAAACCTTTATCTCTTACCTCATAAAACTGATGCAAGGAGCAAAAATAATGTATATAAAATACTTTGTATGTACTATGTCACATCTCATTGTTTTAGAGTTCAAAAAGCTGTTGATGTCATCAGGCATCCATTAGGTAGTCATTATTAATTCATAAATTGTTATATATTTGGTGACTATTTCTGAAATGAATATTCATGAAAACATGAAAAAGGTGAAAGCCATCTTTCACATGCTGGATCATATCAGCCTACTTTAGGAAAACTCACAGAGAAAAATACATTAATAAAAAAGAGAATTAAAAACTATCTTTTCTGTAAAACATTGGCAACTGGTACAATAGCAGAAAAGGAGAGAGATGAATTAGGAAGATAAAAATGGCCTGTAAGAGGCTGTCTGTAAAATGTGCTACAACAAAGAATTAACCTCCATACTAAGACAAAAGTCTACAAAGCTGAAGTTGCATCTAACTTATTCTTTGCCTGAGAGATCTAGATTTGTCAAAAGACACACTCAGCTGAAAGACTGTTAAAGAGGGTACAAATTGCTTGCTACATGATGAGGTAGACAGACAAATCAAATGGGAAATTTTACACACGGTTGTCAATGGATGACATTGCAAAAAGTTGGTTACTTAATGCAAAATTATCAAACAATTATTGACTTCTCTGCAGCACCTGACACTGTTGACCACCCTCTATTCTTGTAGATTTTCTCTTCTGACACTGGTCATCAGATACTCTCTCCTGACTCTCCTTCTACACTTCTGACCTTCTCAGCTTCTTCTGCTATTTCATCTTCCTAGTCATACCTACTAAATGTGAGTATATCCCAAGGCTCTGTCCTGGTACCTCTTCTGTTTTGTTATCTTTTGCTGATTTCATTTGCTCTCATGGGTTTAATGAATGGTCTCTATGATTCAATCATCTCATATATCCATCCATCCCTCGTCTCCCTACTAAAATTCAGTCCTATACCACCAAATTGTCTATTGGACATGATTCTCAAACTCAACAGTTTGGTATAATGGACAGGAAAATAAACCTGGAATCGAGAAGACTTAGAATCAAATCTCCCAAATGAGTCACTTAAAAGTTTATGAAGCTAGGTAAGTCACTTAACTTTCTTCTCTAGGCCTCATCCTCCTTATTTGTAAAAAAGGAAAAAAACCTGCTGAATTAGAGGACCTCTGTGGTTCCTTCTACATATGATTCTATGATTGGCTTTGAGGTAAAGAAAGGAAAGGAGCGGGAGATAAAGGACAAATAAAGGAGAAGCTATTTGGAGGATCAGGTGAGACTAAGATCAACTGGCACTTTGGGATAAGGAGAGGAAGCAAAAAAGGGAAGCATAATGGAGTAGTGAATTAATCCAACCATTCTTGAAGGCAATTTGGAACTATGCCCAAAGGGCTTTAAATGACTGCCTGCCCTTTGATCCAGCCATACCACTGCTGAGTTTATACCCCAAAGAGATAAAGAAAAAAGACTTGTACAAAAATATTTATAGCTGAGCTCTTTGTGAAGGCAAAAAATTGGAAAATATGGGGATACCCTTCGATTGGGGAATGACTGAACAAATTGTGGTATCTGTTGGTGATGGAATACTATTGTGCTAAAAGGAATAATGAACTGGAAGAATTCAATGTGAACTGGAATGACCTATTGATGCAGGAGTAAGAGGAGCAGAACCAGGAGAACCTTCTACACAGAGACAGATACACTGTGGCACAATCTAATGTAATAGACTTCTCTCCCAGCAGCAATGCAATGATCCAAGACAATTCTGAGGGACTTAGGAGAAAGAAAACTATCTACATCCAGAGGAAGAGCTACAGGAGTGGAAACACAGAAGAAAAACAACTGCTTGATTACATGGTTCGACGGGGATATGACTGGGGATGTAGACTCTAAACCAGGGGTCGGCAATGTATGGCTCTCGAGCCGTATCTGGCTCTTTTGAGGGCGAGATATGGCTCTTTCTGTAGGAGCCATAAAGTCAATTTTTTTTCAGGCGCTGTTACAGGAGCGTGCATTGTTACAGGAGCGCACGCTGTGAGAGCACTGTAAGGCTCTAACGAAATTACAATTTAAAAAATGTGGTGTTTATGGCTCTCACAGCCAAAAAAGGTTGCCAACCCCTGCTCTAAATGATCACCCTAGTGCAAATATTAATAATATGGAAATAGGTCTTCATCAATGACACATGTAAAACCCAGTGGAATTGCTCATTGGCTGTGGGAGAATGGGAGGGAAAGAATATGAATCATGTACCCATAGAAAAATATTCCAAATTAATTAAATAAATAAACTTAATTAAAAAAAAAAAGGGAAGCACAATCTTAAAGGTTTATCTTTTTACTAACCAGTCAGTCCTGCCACATAGAATCAGTAAGAATTAGGAGCTGAATAACAAGAAGAAGGTCCAAGAAGATAGCATGTAGAAAGAAAATTCCTGTAGATAGCAGACCAATAAAATTGGATGACCATTTATACTGAAGGAATGAACTTAAGTCAGAGTATAGAAACTGATGACTCTAACTAGACTCACTCTCTTCTGAGGCATGGTTTTACTTGGGTAATACCATACAGAACTCAGAAAATCATAAGAAAAAGTCCTAATGGATATATGTGAGTTTGTTGATTCAGGTGAAAGTTAGAGAGATCAGTCAAGAGAAGGGATGCCTAAAAGTTCAGCTAAGAATCTATCTCTCCATGGAATATTTATGCCAAGAAAAATGAATAAAATAAAATTGAAATTTTGAAGATAATTGATGATCTAATAGGACCTAACTACTACTGAAAAGTGACTGATATCAATAGATGGTAATACCATGTTCTTGTTTCTTGCCAGCTGCCATGTACTTACACCAAAAACCAAGCCCTGGAAGTCTTGATCTTTTCATCTGCAAAACTACTGCCATGGGACCCAGCTATTCTGAATGATGGTTGTCCATTAACATCAAGAATACTTCACCTCATTCTCTGTACTTCTCTTCACTAGCCACCATGCTGCCACAAAAGAATACTCTCCCAAACTTAATTCTTTCCAATTCTGGAGCTATTATCAAATAGATTCTGTCACTTTTCCTGGAAAAGGTGTACTAATCTACTCTCTCATGGTTCCACTTATCATTCCTGTAACTTTTTTAACCAAAATATTCTTCCTTGGCCACCAATGCCTTATGTGGATTATCTCTGTCTATTGTAATATAAGTTCCTTGAGGAACTTATTATTATTAATCATTTTATTAGTCATTAATTTTTTTGCTTTTCTATTTATATCTCCATCACTTAATACAATGCTTGACACACCATGAGCACTTTATAAATATTTTTCTATCCAATCATTGATGAATACCTATCCTAGCCTTTCTTTCTCAAAACATCCACTGAAAATCATCCTCTCTATGAAATTTTTCTGCATTTCATCTTATTAATGTTGCTGCATAAGTGTCTTGGTACCATTAAACAATTTGTATTAATAAAAGTTTTGCTCCACAGAGTGTGCCTCCTTTTGGTAAGGGATCAGGTGATTAAGTAAGAGTTAAATGCAGATGGAATCAGTCAGGAGCTATGTATAAAGGGATATAATTGCAGGTCAGAGAGTAGACAAGAAACTAGGTATCTGTCTGGAGAGTGCAGAATGAAAAAAATCTTTCTCCAATTAAACTTGGAGGTATACAGGGAGCAGACATAAATAAGAATATTTCCTTAAGTATGCAAGAAGCCAAAGAGTTATTGTTATAGAAATAAGGGGTTTTGGAGAGAGATAGACGTATAATGATGGTGATGATATATATCTATCTATGATCTCCTCGTGGGAGGAACACCTACTCCTATCACCCTGACTGCTGCTGTAAGATATTCCCTTCTCTCTAACAGGTTTGGTTGATAACCTGTTAGGGATTCTTTAATAGCTGCCCAAGTAAGGACCCCTGAGAGGTTATATAGATGGGTAACCTTTCCAGGCCCAACCTGGGGTTGGATAAATAGGTATTGGCCTATTGAGCTGCCTTGGATAACATTCAGGATCTGACTGCGTTTGACTCCCTTCCCAAGGGTAGTGATAGAAAGACCACTCAGGAAGGTATTTGTTGTTGAACACTCTTTTATCTATAAGTAGGGAAAGGATAACAAGGTCAAGGATTGGGGATTGGAAACCCTATTGATCTATTATCTATTAGACTAATTAACAATCAGGACTGGAGGATATTAACCTGGTGGAGGCTTGAGATTTCACTCTCTCCCTCTATCTCTGGCTGGACCTGGCCACAGCCAAGCCAGAGAATAAGGAAGGGTATTGCTGCAGATGTATTGATAGTCTTTATTCTCTCACCTCTCTCACTACTATGCTGATGATTCTCTAGCCTTCACAGTCTATGAGGAAATAGATTCAGGCTTATTCCTACCCTCTTCTTCTTAAACCACTCTTTCCACCCTGCAACCACCCTTCCAGCCACCGACTGCCCAGATTGAACCATAGAGGTTGGCAGAGATCTATGATTCCCAGTTCTCAGCCTCTGAGTCCAGAGACTTCTCAGTCTAGAGACCTTTCAGTCCAGAGACCTCCCTCCAAAGTGGCTTGAGGGGTATATATACCATGGGGGCCAACCAGCGTTTGCCCCTGGCTCACGGCATCTGGGAACATTCCAAGTCTCAACTGCCATCCCTGTCAGTCAAGGTGGCATCCATCTCTTCCCAGATTATTGAATATAACATCATCAATGATGGATAGAAGACCAAGAATCTATCTGAGTGGACAGGAAGCCATAAAACTATCCAAAGGAATTGAAAAGGCTAATCTTTATTATCATTAGTTTTCTATAATAAAACACAGATCAAGCTCAATATCTTGGCATATCAAACCACTATGCAGGTTTAGTTATATTTTTCAAAACAGCGTTAACATTAATAGATGTCGTAAATACGTTCAAAGCTATTATCTAAGCAACAGGGAGAACTACATAATATTTCCATCATCACTTCTGATTAGATTATTTCCACAGTAACATAATTGGTCTCCCTACCTCAAGTCAATCTCTATTATGGTCCTCCTTCACACAACTGCCAAAGTGGTTTTTTTAAGTATAGAAATGATCATGTCACTCCCTTACTCAAACTCCAGGAGCTCAGATTATCCTTAGGATAAAATATAAACTTTCATGTTTAGCTTTTAAATTCTATCACAACTTGGTCTCAACCTAACTTGCCAGCTTCAATGGACATCATTCTCTCTGCCAAACCCTACAATCCAGGCAAACTGGCCTGCTCTCTGCTCTTCACCCAAGGGGTTCTATCTCCCATTATCATGCCAACATATGATTGATACTTCTGCACTGGTTATAACCATGAATAGAGTGTCCCTTATCCACATCCCTCATTGCTCTCCCTGGACTCATACAATTTCTCTCTTCCTTCAAGACAGGTTTTAAGCACCATTCTTCTAAAGGAAGCCTTTCCTAATCCCAATTACTAGTGCCCTCCCTTCCTTAACTAGTAAAGCCTAGGGGGAAAAAAACTCCCAAATCAACAAAAATAATTACCAGAACAGATAAAGTCTTGGTCTCATGACTTAGTCTTGTTAGGCTAGCCAGTCCAGATCGAACTTGATAATCTCGGAACCCTCCAGCTATAGAGAGAGTGATTAGTTTTATGTCTTGAGAATTCAGAATCCAGTAGTTGTTTACTGTTCTGTAAAAATCTGAAAGAAAACAAAATGAATAAAAGGGTGACTTTAATGTGTTATGTAATAACACTTCTGTAATGTTTATCATTAAATTGAAAATTCAAATGGATTAGCAGTTAACAATATACAATTCTCAATGTTTTGTCTTAATAATGAATAGAATCCCAACATAAACTTTATCATCTATTTCCACCTTGCCAACAGATTAGAGTAGTCAGCAGTTTGGCTAATCAGAAAAAATAAAAAATAACACCCATAAATTTTATATTTTTATATATTTATATATTTAATGTTATATTTCATTTCATCACCCCCATATTCATGCAAGCAAAGCTAATTGTCATGCTTTTCATCTGGATGATTTTTTATGAATGAGAAATATACTTAATCAGGAAATATAGTAAGTCTTAAATTCATCAAAATCAAGACCAGAGCCTGCCTCCACAGAAGAACTTTAAGCCTTCCATATCCTATGTAGTGTCCCTCTGCTATACAGGCTTTAAGATTCCATAGTATGGTCAGTTTTAATACCAAGGCTTTTAAATACTACCTTTAGGAAATTGTTCCTGACTCCTAGGAATATGCTACACAGGTTTATAGCTGTCTTAAATCATCTTTAACCCAAGTGATGATTTGCCATTAAAACTATTAAAAGCAATGCAGCAAGAATATAACAAAAATGTTTCCCTACTGAAAAGTTGATATAGGATAAGTACAAGTTGGGGAAAAGACTAAAGCGAAATTCATCTTGAGGACTGCTGAGTCAGATTCTCTCATGGTATAAATTTACTTTTTGACAATAAATTATGATAGCTGCTAAACTGCTACATTATTTCAGACTTCCAGGGAATTCGGTCTAAATTATTACATTTGACAATATGATAGTAGTGGCCAGAAAGCTAAAAAATAAAAACGAACTTATGGCCATCTCTGAATTTTTATGACATTAATACATATATATTGTTTACTTATTTGGATCAAGCACAATACTAAATGGTAGGGATATAAATAGAAAAAGTGAGATAGTCCATAATCTAGAAGAGCTTATACAACACATGTAGGAAAGGAACCTTGTTCTAAGTCTATAGAGTGGGGAAAATAAATTTTCATTTCCAAAACAAACCCGTTTTCACACATCTTAATCCTTTGCAAAGCACCCTGACTGATATATGAATTAGTATAAGATTGGGTTACCAAGAATTGAATTTTTAAAAAAATATATTGTCATACTCCAAAAATATGTTTCATTAATAACCTCATATTTATTCTGTGACATTTAGTTCCAAAATTCCTCAGAAAATAGTATACACAATATTATTTATATTTCCACTTTCTATCTGACTTACCTACATATCACAATTCAAATGTGAGTGCTAATCATTTTGGCCTATATAACAACTAACAACTGAGAAATGCTCATTCTCTATTCAAATTGCTGAAAAAGCAAATGAAACATTGTTTTGTATGTTCTGGTTCATAGCACAAATCATCAGTACTTCCTTGGATACATAATCTAAATAAATTAGTAATCAATAGCTTATATTCATAAGTGTAAAACCTGTCTTCAAACACTTACCAGTAAGATAGCTATCTAATGACATTACAGGCGCAGTATGAGGTGTGGCTTGGGTAACCAGAAGATTTACCAGTTCAGGTTTAAAATTTTTTATTGTAAGTAATGCTCTTGCAACAAGGCCACCCATGGAATGACCAACAATTGCAACACTTTTTGGTGCAAACTCCTGACCCTGTGAAAAACAAAAAATTCCAAGTAAAAATAAGGCTTAGAATCTTTGAAAGCATCAGTTTAGAAGGAACAAGGATTAGACTTGTAATGTCACTGGTTTCTGTACATTCAAAATTCATCTAAGATTGCAATTTTATGATCCTCGCTATTGGACTATAATTTTCTCTAATTTAGCCTACTCTACATACTACACAATCATTAGATATTGTCTTATTACTCTGCATAATATGTGTATATAGTATGAATAACATAAAGTAATGAGACTAATTTTCATGTGTGGCTCATAAAAAAATCAATCATTATGTAGAGATATCATTTATGTCTTATTCCCCCTATATTGTTATATGTGCCTTCCATGCAAGGAATACACACATTTTATGTAAGTTTCCTTGGTAACCTACTAGAGATCCAAATATTTATTACCAAATGCTGCTTTTGATACTAAATCACATAAACTGAAGCCTGAAATTTATTACCAGATGCATAAACAACTTGCCATATAATCGCAGATAAATGGCCAATGTGCTAAAACTTAAAATGAAGATATAACTGCTAGGCACTATATAAGCATAATGAATTATTAGCAATTACATTTCTTAGTAATAACTGTTAACTATTAATATCCCAAGCCCCCCCCCCAAATTCAAGTTCATCACAAGAAATTTTAGTGTGAATTAATTCCGAATTTTAGAAACCACAATTGAGTACATAGACACACATACATACACACAATCAATAGCCTTAGAGTCTAACTCTTAAAAACTTCTGGGAGTTTTAAAAACTTTGAAACAAATGATACCTAAACATGAAGAAACCCATAAACTACTTAAGTAACATATATGCTTTATAAAGAAAAAAGATGCCAGTCTATCATTTAACATCTTACCTCATACAGCTTAAGGATTATTTTAATGCATTCATGAACAAATTTTGTTTGTTTCTTAAGACTTCCACCATATAATGCTACTAGCTCTTCATTGAAGTTAATACTAAAGAAATCAAAGTGGTACTTGAAGTCAATGTCTTCTGCTTTTCTGAGTGCTATAGAACCAAGAGAACGAACTGGAATGGAAAAGCGGGGAAATTATTTTAAGGAACTCCAAAATAATTTTGATAAATATTATCATAATACAAAGCCCCTTTTTTCAAATAATGACTTGTCCACTAGGTCCTAAACATGATTAGCATATTTACAATAACAAGGAGCAAGCAACAATGGAATGCCTTTATTCCAGGAGCATCATCTTCTCTATTAAGCAAAAAATTATTCCCAATCTAGAATTGAGGATCACTCCTAATAGCTATATAGTGGCATAGAAATTAATTAATTGATATATAAAGGCATCATTCTCAAAGTGCCCATGGGAGTAGTCCAATGTCATATAGCAACACAGAGATGTCCCTGGATTCTTTTCATCTCTGACAATGTGCCGAGGGTCATCAAACCTATCCTGAATGACAAGGTCTCAGATGGGATCCTAGAACTGCAGAGCATATTCTAGGGAGGATGGTTATCCCCATTCAATATTCCCCCACGTGACTCTTCTCTTATTAACCCTCCTTATTACTGGAATTATTGTGATCAATATCCCTACTCAGTCCCAGGGAAATATAGAAGAATAGTAAAGACTGTTATTAGAGCCCTTAGAGACCCCCTACAGATTCCTAGGAAATCCCCATCTACATGTATTATTACAGAAATTCCCCTAAAAATCACCCCATAGCAAACCATAGCAAACTCACCAATTAGTGAGTTAATGTTAAAAATCTTAAAGCCTCAACAAAACTGCACCTGGATTTCTCACTCCCATGCACAGAGGCATGCAGACCAAAACTGCCTCTGAGTTTCCCTGATCCATGATCCAGAATGCTAAATGAATAATGAGAATTGCCTCCCTGGGAAAGCTAGTACACCCCCATTTCACTGAACTATTTTGATAACCTTGCAGACTAGTCAAGACATCAAATATACCTTAGAAAAATACTGAAAAATGAAGGACTGTTATTGAAATAATAATTGGACCGGGTAAGGGTTATTATATCATTTGAAATCTGAAGCAATGATGTGGGTGTTTAATTGTGTAATGAATCAGTGTAGTGAATCACTATTGATTGATTATGTTACTGAACAGAGCAAAGAATAATCTTTCCTGACGATTGGACAAAATGTAATTAACCATTGTACTTAGCTGTAATGCATAATCTGTACCTTGTGAGTGAGTGGAAAAAATAATTTCTAGTCCAATCACCCCAAAGAACATTTCTTGCCAAGCTTTTGCATCCTTTGAATAATAAAAGAAAATTGAATAATTATGAAATGTCAATCAAATGATTTTGTAATTCAGTAGAAGTTAATGTATAACTTAATCCATTATCTCTAAGAAAAGATGTATGGTGAGAATGAAAAACCATGCCAACATATGTATGATCTTAAGAAAAGGGTATAAAAAAATAAAGCTAGCCAGAGGCTGACCAGAACAGTCTTTGTGATACATGATTCAAACACTGACGGTATCCATTCATTTTAATCTGTCGACACTATCACGCCCCCTCGAATCCCTAGACCAGTGGAGAGCAGGCTCTCCGTAACAATGGAATATAAGTTTGGGATGTTTATATAATTTAGGTTTTTAACCACAACTTCCATCACAAAATTAATCTTCCTAATGAACCTATAATGTCTTCTTACTAAATTCACACTCTCCATTTGGTATTCAAAATCCTCTATTATCCCTTACTTTATCCATCTAGGGTTGTTGTAAGGAGCAATGGAGATAATATTTATAAAGTATTTTTTGTAAAGTAAAATATTTGCAAACTTTAAAACACTATAAAAATTTTATCAATTTATATCCTTGAGTGCATATATTAACAAATTAAGGAGGGCAGAGATGAATGAATTGGGCATGCAACTCAAAAAATTAGAAAGCAAGCAAATTAAAAATCCCAAGATTAAAACTAAATTAAAAATACTAAAAATTAAGGGAGAAATTAATAAAATTGAAAGTAAAAGAAGTATTGAATTAATAAATAAGACTAGAAGCTGGTATTTTGAAAAAACAGATAAAATAGACAAAGTAGGGGGCAGCTGGGTAGCTCAGTGGATAGAGAGCTAAGCCTAGAGATGGGAGGTCCTAGGTTCAAATCCAGCCTCAGACACTTCCCAGCTGTGTGACCCTGGGCAAGTCACTTAACCCCCACTGCCTACCCTTACCACTCTTCTGCCTTGGAGCCAATACACAATATTGACTCTGAGATGGAAGGTAAGGGTTTAAAAAAATAAATAAATAAAATACAGGAAATAGCAGAAAAGGAATAAATCAAAATACACGGATGCTGTATTTTGTCAAAGGCTTTTTCAGCATCTATTGAGATAATCATGTGGTTTTTGTTTGTTTGACTGTTGATATGGTCAATTATCTGGATGATTTTTCCTAATGTTGAACCCTCCTTGCATTCCTGGTATAAATCCCTCCTGATCATGATGGATCATGATGGATAACCCTCTTGATTGATCACTTGCTGGAGTCTCTTTGCTAGTATTCTATTTAGGATTTTTGCATCTATGTTCATTAGGGAGATTGGTCTATAGTTTTCTTTCTCTGATTTTGATCTACCTGGCTTTGGAATCAGTACCATATTTATGTCATTAAAGGAATTTGGTAGGACTCCTTCTTTGCTTATCATATTAAATAATTTGTATAGTATTGGGATTAATTGCTCTTGGAATGTCTGATAGAATTCACTTGTGAATCCATCAGGTCCTGGTGATTTTTTCTTAGGGAGTTCTTTGATGGCTTGTTCAATTTCTTTTTCTGATATGGGATTATTTAGGTATTCTATTTCTTCTGCTATTAATCTAGGCAATTTATATTTTTGTAAATATTCATCCATATCTCCTAAATTGTTATATTTGTTGCCATATAATTGGGTGAAATAGTTGGGACATTGATACATTGCTGGTGGAGTTGTGAACTGATCCAACCATTCTGGCTGGCAATTTGGAACTATGCTCAAAGGGCTATAAAAAATGCCTGCCCTCTGATCCAGCCATACCATTGTTGGGTTTGTACCCCAAAGAGATCATAAATAAACAGACTTGTATGAAAATATTTATAGCTGTGCTTTTTGTGGTGGCAAAGAACTGGAAAAGGAGGGTATGTCCTTCCATTGGGGAATGGCTGAACAAATTGTCATATATGCTGGTGATGGAATACTATTGTGCTCAAAGGAGTAATAAACTAGAGGAGTTCCAGGTGAACTGGAAAGACCTCCAGGAACTGATGCAGAGCAAAAGGAGCAGAGCCAAAAGAACATTGTACACAGAAACTGATATACTATGGTAAAATCAAATTTAATGGACTTCTGTACCAGCAGTGATGCAATGGCACAGGACAGCTCTGAGAGATTTATGGTAAAGAATGCTACCCACATTCAGAGGAAGGACTGCAGTAGAGGAAACACATAAGAAAAACAACTGCTTGACGCATGGGTAGAGGTGGACAAGATTGGGGATGTAGACTGGAAACTACCACACCAATGCAACTATCAACAATTTGGAAATAGATCTTGATCAATGACACATGTTAAAACCAGTGGAAATGTGCATCGGCCATGGGTGGGGGGAGAGCAGGGGGTGAAGGGGAAAGTAGGAGCATGAATCATGTAACCATATTAAAAATGAATATTAATAAATGTTTAAAAAATTAAAAAAATTTTTTATCACCACCACTACCACAACTATCATCATCATCATCATCATTCATTTCTCCATCAACACCATCCTTCAGTTCTGGTCAGTCCATCCACTTTACTTTTTCCCAACAAAATATGCCCATTCCTTCCTTTCAGAATCAGTTGGAAGGGACCCCAAAGTCTATCAAATTGAATCTATACATAAACAAGAATTCCCTGTATGACATATATATTCAGTGATCACCCAGCCTTTAGTAGAAGATTTCCATTGATGGAGAAGCCTTTATTTCAAGAAGCAGTCTATTCCCACTTTTGAATCTCTATGTTCAGAGACTAGATATGGGGACATGCACCTGCTTCACCTGGAATATTCTTTCTACTCCTCACCACCTATCCAAATCCTACTCCTCTAAGTCCCACTGTGTTAAATGAAGCCTTTTCTGCCTTTCTAGCCCATGATAACCTTTTCCCTTTTTGAACTCCCATAGATATTAGTGTCTTTACACCACATATTTTACCCTGTGATTACAGTGTTTAGTCCTATTCTCTATTTCCAAAGTAAATATTGTCTTAATGAGATTGTAAATTCTTTGATAGCAGAATGCTATATATTTATTTTATAGATTCCCCACCCCCAAAGTTAACACAGTACTAACCACAATGTAGAGATGAAAAGGCTCTAATTTATTATCTTTCAAAATTCACTTACAACAGTCTTACTTACCTTGTTTATAACTTCCAGCATTACCAGGAAGGAAAAGAACTGGAATCCCTGTTAACATGAGATTTTTGTTTTCTTGGGCATAGCTCCCTTCTCCATATAAATACAACTCATAAGTTGGATACTGTTTGGTCAGTTTGTGTGGAAGGTTGATTTTCTGTGGAAAGAAAAACATTTTAACCAGAAATCTTTAACTTTTCTAAAGAATTCAGGTCAATGAATACTAGGAAAATCCACTAACTACCTCAGCAAAGCACTAATAGAATAGAATAGTATAAATTAAACAATTAACAAAATCAACAAAATAATGCATTCCTAATTCTCTCTTTCTGAAGCATAAGTAATTCATGTCCCTAATGCTTGTCATGTTATATTTGTTACCCAAGTTAAAGAAAAATTAGTTATTTTTAATTGTGCTGATTTTATGATTTCTCTACTTGATATACTTTGCCTTATAATGTGTTCAAGGAATACATTTTAATACTGTAGCCATGCTTATTGACAAAATCCTACATTTCTTACACAGATGAATCAAGATATTAGCATTTTTGTTTCTGCCTTCAAGGCCAGATGTATATATTATTAATTATCACCAAGCTACTGAGTAGTTTATATTACTGTCTTTTGATTTGGTTATTACTTCAAAGGGAAAAAATTTCATTATAGCATATATGTCCAATATATTTGGTACTTTCAAACAACATAAAGGCAGTATGCTGTGGTAGTTAGAGAACTGTGTTCAAGTCCCACTTCTTACATATAACAACTATGTGACTCTAGGCAGTAACTTAACTTCGATGATTTAGACAACTAAATAGCAAAGATTCCAACCTGCATTGGTGGCTTTGTAAAGCTTCCTCATCAAGAAATTCTTTATGCCAATAAAATTCCAAGGCCAGTGACTCTCTCAAATGACACTATGTACTACCATCAAAACGACACTATCTACTACCACAAAATAGTTTAAGTTATCTGCATCATATTACTAATTCATTTCAGTAAAAAATTTGATGATCTCCTATGACATGCAAAATATCATGGAAAGTTCTGAGAATATACAAAAAAGAAAATTAAAATCTTTGTCCTCAAGGAGCTTACAATTCCACCCTATCTTGTTGTCATCTATGAAGCTAGTATACCATGGCCATATCTAGCCACTCCAAGTCATGCTTCAAATTCCACCCAAGTCACTTTCTTGCCATCTGCCTTGTGGAGTTCACATATAACACTCCAGTCCGCCATGTTTTCTTCTGGGAATTGTAATCAAATCCATAATGCCATCACTACTTTAAATTAATTCCCTTATGTCATCACTCACCTTGCTTCACTCATCAAGATTTCTTAGTCCAAAACACTACCTTCCAAGTACAATGTCCCCTTATTAAAATATATTCTCCTTGAGGCAAAGACAAACTCACTTTTGAATTTTAACCCCATCCCTTAGCATTTTGGCACACTTAATAAATGGTTAATAAAATTAAGTAAATGCTAATGTGACTTTCATAGAAGAAAGGGTATAAGATAAGGATGAATAGAGAAAATGGTTAATCACATAGCAAGAGAAAAGGATAGCAAGTGAACATCTCAAGTGTTGAATTGGTACCAAAAGATGTCACAAGACCAAATACCCAAGAGGTTTGGGGTCAGTTTTATACATATTTATAACTAGAGTTATTAAAGAGACAAACAAATATGCAGAGTTTACATATACAGAAAATGGTAACTTTTAACTGAGACTGAAGTCAACATACTCTTGAAACCAAAATAGAAATTAACTAAGAAAACTGGATTGAAGAAAATACAGAAACTGTTTTAATATACAACATCGAATTGTTTAATTCATGTCAGTTACTTGATGTAATTTCTGTTAAAACAAATATTCTTAAATGTAGAATTTCTGATTGATGTAGACTGTATCTGGCTCATCTTGCTCACCAACCCTATGACTGGGCAAGCATTGATTTTATTACTCATTACTCTTTTTCAAACAAAGAATTTTGAGAATAAAAGCAAAAAATGTCCTGTAGCTTGTGAGTTATTTAAAAATCTGAATCATTTAAAGAATGGGTTACCATTAAATAGATGTTCAAAGACTTGTTAGACAAATTTAAACTTTCTTCCTAAAATGGTAATGACCCAAATCAAATATAATAATAGCATCCAAAAAAAAGTCAAAGTGAATATAACCCAGTGTTCTGATAACAGGAATATACCAAATTTTTCTGTATAAAAAACTTGTTCATTTTTTGTAAGATAATTTTAAAACTGATTAATAGGTTTTTTTTAAAAAAACAACTTACCTTCCACCTTAGAATCAATACTATGTTTTGGTTCCAAGGCAGAAGAGTTATAAGGGCTAGGCAATGGGAGTTAAGTGACTCGCCCAGGAAACAAAGCTAGGAAGAGCCTGAGGCCAAATTTGAAACTAGGACCTCCTGTCTCTAGACCTGGCTCTCAATTCACTGAGCTAGCCAGCTGCTCCCTGTATAGGTTTTAACAACAATATATGAGTACAAAAATTACTTTTTAAAAGTTGGGCATATCTTTTATGGTTGACTTACAGAACATGAATGAGAATCACATAGGATAAAAAGCCATGTAATCTGTACTAGATAAAATACTCCTTTGAAATCATGAAGTATCCAAGTATGGCCTCTACTAGATTTGATTCATTTAAACTTCAACCAATATCACAGTTAAGTATAAAATGTTTGACTCAAATTTTCAAATATAATGACATAATTCCACAGAACAAATCCACCCATCTAAAAACACCACCATACTATTGATAAAAAAGAAAACCAATACTTAAGAGTCTTTTTGCTTAGTCAGAATCATCCAAATCTAAAAAGTGGAAAAAATTTTGTGTTGGTTACTGTATAGTACACACTAAATATAAATAAATGAGAAAGAACATTTAAAGGAAACAACAGCTACAATGTAAAGTCTAACAGGCTTAAAATACCTATAAATATGCAACCATGAGTAATCCAGTTAAGAGCAGTAGAGGTATAGAAATGGTATAGATAACAGAAAAAAACAACAACAGAAAAGAAATTTGTCCAAATTTCATTTTTGCAAATAGTTTCACCTTCCCCTACACATAGATTTTATTTTTTTCTTTTAGTTTTATATTTTAGAAAAAATTTTTCCATGGTTACATGATTCATGTTCTTGCTCTCTCTCCCCCCACCTCCCCACCCCCCAGTAGCCAATGCGCATTTCCACTGGTTTCTTCCTGTGTCATTGATTAAGACCTATTTCCATATTATTGATAATTGTTCTAGGGTAGTCATTAAAAGTTTACATCCCCAATAATAATACTTCATCAACCCATGTGTTCAAGCAGTTGTTTTTCTTCTGTGTTTCCACTCCTGTAGCTCTTCCTCTGAATGTGGGTAGCATTCTTTTCCATAAATCCCTCAGTTGTCCTGGGTCATTGCATTGCTGCTAGTACAGAAGTCCATTACATTCCATTTTACCACACACTGTATCAGTCTCTGTGTATAATGTTCTCCTGGTTCTGCTCCTTTCACTCTGCATCAATTCCTGGAGGTCATTCCAGTTCACCTGGAATTCCTCAGTTTATTATTCCTTTGAGCACAATAGTATTCCATCACCAGCATATGCCACAATTTGTTCAGTCATTCCCCAATGGAAGGACATACCCTCCTTTTCCAGTTTTTTGCCACCACAAAGAGCGCAGCTATAAATATTTTTGTATAGTCTTTTTATCTATGATCTCTCTGGGGTACAAACCCAGCAATGGTATGGCTGGATCAAAGGGCAGACATTCTTTTAGTGCTCTTTGAGCATAGTTCCAAATTGCCATCTAGAATGGTTGGATCAGTTCACAACTCCACCAGCAGTGCATTAATGTCCCAATTTTGCCACATCCCCTCCAACATTCATTACTCTCCCCTGCTGTCATTTTAGCCAATCTTCTAGGTGTGAGGTGATACTTCAGAATTGTTTTGATTTGCATTTCTCTAATTATTAGAGATTTAGAACACTTTCTCATGTGCTTATTAATAGTTTTGATTTCTTTATCTGAAAATTGCCTATTCATATCCCTTGCCCATTTATTGATTGGAGAATGGCTTGATTTTTTGTACAATTGATTTAGCTCCTTGTATATTTGAGTAATTAGAGCTTTGTCAGAGTTTTTGTTATAAAGATATTTTCCCAGTTTGTTGTTTCCCTTCTGATTTTGGCTACATTGTTTTTGTTTGTACAAAACCTTTTTAATTTAATGTAATCAAAATTATTTATTTTACATTTTATAAATTTTTCTAACTCCTTGGTTTTAAAATCTTTCCTTTCCCAGAGATCTGACAAGTATACTATTCTGTGTTCACTTAACTTATTTATAGTTTCCCTCTTTATACTCAAGTCATTCACCCATTCTGAATTTATCTTGGTGTGGGGTGTGAGATGTTCATCTAAACCTAATCTCTCCCATATTGTTTTCCAAGTTTCCCAGCAGTTTTTGTCAAATAGTGGATTTTTGTCCCCAAAGTTGGACTCTTTGGGTTTATCATACACTGTCTTGCTGATGTCACTTACCCCAAGTCTATTCCACTGATCCTCCCTTCTGACTCTTAGCCAGTATTGTTTTGATGACTGCTGCTTTACAGTATAGTTTAATATCTGGTACTGCTAGGCCACCTTCCTTCAAATTTTTTTCATTATTTCCCTTGTTATTCTTGATCTATTGTTCTTCCAAATGAACTCTGTTATAGTTTTTTCTAATTCTATAAAAAAATTTTCTTGGTAGTTTTATAGGTATGGCACTAAATAAATAAATTAATTTGGGTAGGATGGTCATTTTTATTATGTTAGCTCATCCTACCCATAAGCAATCAATGTTTTTCCAGTTGTTTAGATCTAGTTTTAATTGTTTGGAAAGTGTTTTGTAGTTGCATTTGTATAATTCCTATATTTATTTTGGTAGATAAATTCCTAATTATATTATACTGTCTAGAGTGATTTTCAATGGTGTTTCTCTTTCTACCTCTTGCTGCTGTGATGTGTTGGAAATATATAGAAATGTTGATGATTTATGTGCATTTATTTTGTATCCTGCAACTTTGCTAAAGTTGTTGATTATTTCTACTCTTAAGACCTGGGGTTAACTTATATATTGTATCTTGGTTCAGAAAGGTGAGTAGGAGACAGGAATGGAAATAGACTGGGACCAAACAAGTTAGGGAAATTGGGTTTGGCAATTTGGGGAATGGCAGCTGACAGGAGTGACTGTTGGGCCTTAACTGTCACACTGATTCACCTAGCCAGGGAGTCTGTGAAACCAACAAGTGAGTAGACTGACAATAGGTTTTATAAACAGGGTTTAATTCAATGAACTCTAGTTTTAAATAAGGGAAAGTGGTTCTTTTCTACCAGTCTATGGGGAAGCCTCAAGGTTAGGGAATGAACTTATCTATACTAAGCTAGAAACTATACCAAGGCAGGGCACAATGGAGATCAGGAATGGAAGTGGGATCCTCACTGCTGAGTCCTGTCAAAATCCAGCAATGATATAGCTTTCCCAGGTCTTCAGACAGTACTCCTTCAGTTGGTAAGTCAGGGAGCTAAACCAACCCGAGCTGACCAGTAACCCAGGTTAGATTTTATAGTCTCAACCAAAACCTCCCATAGGCAGATGACTTTCCTCCTTCTGGATAGCAGGATAGCAGGATACAAACTCCACTTCCTCTGAGGTCTCCCAGGGGGTCATTTACAACTTGTCCCCAGTCACCATGGAGTCCATCTCAGAGAGAGAAGCAAACTTCCTGGTTCCCCATTTCATTTAGAATTCTCCAGCCCTGCTTGTTAAGCTTCCCAGCTAACTAATCTTTAAACATCTTATTAAATTGTCTTACAACACTACTAGCTTTTTAGTTGATTCTCCAGGGTTTTTAAAGTAGACCATCATATCATCTGCAAAGAGTGATAGCTTAGTCTCCTCGTTGCCTATTTTAATACCTTCAATTTTTTTTTCTTCACTAATTGCTACTGTTAGTGTTTCTTGTACAATGTTAAATAATAGAGGTGATAATGGGCATCCTTGTTTCACTCCTGATCTTATTGGGAAGGCTTCTAATTTATCCCCATTGCATATGATGCTTGTTGATGGTTTTAGGTATATACTGTTTATTATTTTTAGGAAAGGTCCTTCTATTCCTATACTTTCTAGTGATTTCAATAGGAATGGGTGTTGTATTTTGTCAAAGGCCTTTTCAGCATCTAATGAGATAATCATGTGATTTTTGTTTATTAGATTGTTGATATGGTCAATTATCTGGATGGTTTTCCTAATTTTGAACCATCCTTGCATTCCTGGTATAAATCCCACCTGATCATGGTGGATAACCCTCTTGATCACTTGCTGGAGTATTTTTGCTAGTATTCTATTTAAGATTTTTGCATCTATGTTCATTAGGGAGATTGGTCTATAGTTTTCTTTCTCTGTTTTTTGGTCTGCCTGGCTTTGGAATGAGTACCATACTTGTGTCATAAAAGGAATTTGGTAGGACTCCTTCTTTGCTTATTATGTCAAATAATTTGTATAGTATTGGGATTAGTTGTTCTTTGAATGTTTCATAGAATTCACTTGTGAATCCATCAGGCCCTGGCGATTATTTCTTAGGGAGTTCTTTGTTGGCTTGTTCAATTTCTTTTTCTGATATTGGATTATTTATATTTTTGTAAATATTCATCCATATCACCCAGATTGCTATATTTATTGCCATATAATTGGGCAAAATAATTTTTAATGATTGCCTTAATTTCCTCTTCATTAGAGGTGAGGTCTCCCTTTTCATCTTTGATACTGTTAATTTGGCTTTTTTCTTATTAGATTTACCAGTACTTTGTCTATTTTATCTTTTTTTTCAAAATACCAGCTTCTAGTCTTATTTATTAATTCAATAGTTCTTTTACTTTTGATTTTTATTAATTTCTCCTTTGATTTTTAGTATTTCTAATTTAGTTTACATTTGGGGATTTTTAATTTGTTGATTTTCTAGTTTTTTAAGTTGCATGCCCAATTCATTAATCTCTGTCCTCCCTAATTTGTTAATATAGGCACTCAGTGGTATAAATTTTCCCCTTAGAACAGCTTTGGCTGCATCCCATAGGTTTGAGTAAGAAGTCTCATCATTGTCATTGTCTTCAATGAAATTATTAATTGTTTCTATGATTTGTTCTTTCACTAACTTATTCTGGAGAATCGTATTATTTAATTTCCAATTAGTTTTTTATTTGCCTCTCCACGTATTCTTACTAATAACTATTTTCATTGCATTATGATATGATAAGGTTGCATTTATTATTTCTGTTTTGAATTTGTTTGCCATGTTTCTATGCCCTAGTACATGGTCTATCTTTGTGAATGTTCCATGTGCTTCTGAAAAGGTGTATTCCTTTTTGTCCCTATTTATTTTTCTCCATATATCTATTAACTCTAATTTTTCTAGGATTTCATTCACTTCTTTTATCTCTTTCTTATTTATTTTTTGGTTTCATTTATCTAGATCTGAAAAGGGAAGGTTGAGGGCACCCACTAGTATAGTTTTGCTATCTATTTTGTCCTTGAGTTCCACTAGCTTCTCCTTTAGAAATTTGGATGCATTTGGTGCATACATGTCGAGTACTGATATTTCTTCATTGTTTATATTGTCTTTTATTAGGATGCCAGATCTATTCTTACTTTGGCTCTGTCAGAAATCATGATTGCAACTCTTGCCTTCTTTCTCTCAGTTGAAGCCCAATAGATTGTCTATCTCATGTGTGTTTCTTGTAGACATTAGACAACATATGGTAGGATTTGGTTTCTAATCCACTCTGCTATTTGCTTCCATTTTATGGGCAAGTTCATCCCATTCACATTCAGAGTTATAATTATCAACTGTGTATTACCAGACATTTTGATTCTTACTCCTTGTCCTGCCCTTTCTTCTTTCACTATTTCCTTCTATACCAGTGTTTTGTTTTTAATCAGATCCCCTAATGCCCTCCCTTATTGTACTTCCTTTTCCCCCTCTCCCTTCTAATTCCCCTCTTTTTCTTCTTTAGGGTTTTTTTAAGCTACACCCTCCATCCCCCCACCCTCTCCCTTCCTAGTGTTGCTTCCCTCTCCACCAGTCCTTTTGGTATCCTTCTACTTCTCTATAGGGCGTGAATCAATTCTCTGCCCCAATAGATCTGATTGTTCTTCCGTCTTTAAGTTGATTTCAATGCACTTAAGTATTAAATATTTTCTCTCTCCAACCTCTTTACCCTTCCAGTGTATTGTTATTCTTCCCTGTTTGCCCCATGAGCTTCTTTATGGAATATAAATTTACTCCATTTTGTTTTCCCAATTTTCTTAATATTACCTTCTTTTTTTCTTCCAGTTTTGTATATATTTATACATACATACATATATATATCTTGACATTTCATCCTATACAGTTTGTCACTGTTCCCTCTATGTAAGTTTCTTCTAGTTACCCTGTTGATAATAACAATTTTTAATATTTGTCAATATCTTTTTTTCTTCTAGGGATACAAATTGATTGAACTTATTGGGTCCCTTAAAGATAAGATTCCTCCCCCTCTCTTAATTACCTTATGGTGATTCTCTTGAGTTCTGTGTTTGGGCAGCAAACTCTCTGTTTAAGTCCATTTTTTTCTTTATGAATGCTTGGAAGTCCTCAATTTTATTGAATGACCATACTTCCCCCTGCAAAAATAATGTCAGTTTTGCTGGATATTTGATTCTTGGTTGTAGACCCAGTTCTCTTGCTTTCTGGAATATTATGTTCCATGCCTTCAAGTCCTTCAATGAAGATGCAGCCAGATTCTGTGTTATCCTAACTGTGGTTCTCTGGTATCTGAATGACTTCTTTTTAGCAGCTTGTAATATTTTTTCCTTGGTCTGGTAGTTTTTGAATCTGGCTATAATATTCCTGAAAGCTGTCAGTTGTGAATTAAATGTAGGAGGTAATCTGTGAATTCTTTTAATTTCTACTTTTCCCTCTTGTTCAAGAATGTCAGGGTAGTTTTCTTGGATAATTTCTTTTAGGATGATGTCTAAACATTTTCTTTTGTCATGATGTTTTGGTAAACCAATAATTCTTAAATTGTCTCTTCTAGTTCTGTTCTCCAGATCTTTGGTTGAATCAATGAATTGTTTCATATTCTCCTCAAATTTTTCATTTTTTAAATTTTGTTTTATATATTCTTGCTGCCTTGTGAAGTCATTTGCTTCTAGTTGTTGATTTCTATTTTTTAAAGACTGAATTTCATCTCTGGCTTTTTGGTCATCCTTCTCCTTCTGGTTTGATTTTCTTTGTAGATCATCTTTTGCCTTCTTTGCTTAATTTTCAAGCTGGCCAATTCTGGCTTTTGAGACTTTATTTTCTTGTTTTAGTTCATGTATTTCCTTTTTCAAATTGTCTTCAGCCTCTCTTGATTGCTTTTTGAGTTCCTGAAGTTCTTGAGTTAATTGAATTTTGAGATCTTCCAAAGCTTGTGTCCAATTAGCTGGAACTTCTTCCTCTTCTTCTATTTCTATTTCATTTGCTCTCTTTTCACTTCCTTGAAAGAAGCTGTCAATTGTCATTTCTTTTCTCTTTTTCTGTTTACTCATATTTTTTCCTTTTCTGTTCTGCTAGTTTGAGCAGATGTATTTAATGAGCTTTGATGAAAGATCTCCCCCAGTTGTCAATGGAGGTTTGTAGTTATTTTCTCTGCCCTCTGAAGACTTCTTGTCTGTCCAATTGAGAGGATTAAGCCTGTATTGATTGGATTAGTCTACTGCTTAATGTGCCCTGAGGCTAAAACCTAGAGAGGAACAAAAAAGTTGGGGTTCAAGAAGGAGTGTTTTCCTTGAGCTGAGCTGTTCAGCAGTAGGGTCCCCCTGCTCCGTCCTTGTGTTTGATCTGGTTTTCTTTCCTCTTGAAGCCCTTTGTTCTCTATCGGTGTGAAGAAGCCAAGTGGTCTGAGGTCTGACCCCCTCTAAGCCACCATCTTCCTGGTGTTTTTGCTGTGTTTCTCTGGCTTTCTCCTCTAGTCACCTCCCTGGTACCTGTGTTCAACTCCCCAAGTCCAGCACCAGCAAGGCCCTCTCTCCAGGCCGGTGAGCCTGCCCACCCAGAGACTTCAGGGGCCTCTAGAGACTCTGCATAGTGAGTAAGGGAGGCATCCTGGGATTCCCCTTCTATACCCTCAGACCTGACTGTTCAAGAATTCAAGCCTTTTTCTTGGCATACCTCTTTAGCCGTCCAGCAGTAGGATCTCCCTGCTCTGTCCCGTTGTTAGATTTGGCCCTCTTTCTTCTGAAAGCTCATTGTTTTCTATCTTGGTGAGGAGGTTTTAAGATTTGCTCTGTCTAAGCTGACATCTTCCCAGAATCCCCCTACATACAGCTTTTAATAAAGGCACATTGGTCTGAATAATTTGAGTGTAATCTACCTTTTATGTATCTGACTGCTAATATATTTGGTAGGTAACTAGTACCTGGCTCACCATATTCTTCCTACCCAATTCTTGCCCTTTTATTGCGGGAATTTAATACCCACATAATCCCTCAATTAGCAATTTCCCAAGCCCATTCCCTCACTTTACCTCAGCCACATATAGGGAGAGCTATCCATTAGATTTTGCCTTTACCCACAAGTGTTCCTTAATTAGAATCTCTGTACTGGTTCCTCTTAGCCCTCTTCACTAATCTTCTCTTCTCTCAATTATCTTATTCCGTGATCTAGTGATTCTAGTCAAATATCATCACTATGTATATAATTTTCAGATCAATTTACCCAGCTCTAAACTCCCTTCTAAAAACCTATCATGCATCACCAACTGCCTCTTACACATCTTGATTTAGATATTCTACACAAATCTCAAGCTCAATATGTCCAAAATAGAATTCATTATATTTTCTCCAAAAACTTCCCCTCTTTCAGACCTTCCCATTACTGGCAAGGACATTATTCTCCTGGCCACTCATGCTCACAACTATGGGACATCAGACTCAAGTCTTCACTACACTCACCTTAATCTGCTGTCAAGCCCTAACAGTTGTACCTTCAAAATATATCTAAATCCCCTTGTCTCTTCTAATATGAATGCTACCCTGATAAATGTCCTCATTTCCTCACATGTTGACTACTACAATAATGTTTTGGTTGGTTTCACTGATTCCTCTTTCCTCACATCAGACCATTTGTCCTCTCAGCTATCAAAGTGATTATATCACATCCCCTCTCCCACGCTAATAAATTCAGTAACTTCCTATGACTTCTAGGATCAAAATATCAAATCTTCTGTTCTTTTAAAGCCCATCATAACCCAGCCCCTTCTTAATATTTCCAGTGTCTTTATACTTCTCTTGATGGCTTGGGGTACCATCATCCTTATGATCAAAAATACACACCAAATTAAGGGTGTATCATCCTTGACTCCTCATTTTCATTTCATTTTTTTAATTTGACCTCTAAGTTCTAGATATTGGCCATCAAGTTTCAAGGAGTTTTAATTTTGAAGTTTATTTCAGGAGGTGATTAGAAGAATCTCTCTATTTTGACTTAGCCATATGGTTCTAAGAAATTTGAGTCATATATGTAAAACTCAGTGGAATTGCTCATTGGCTATGGGAGGGGGTTGGAAGGAGGGGAGAGAAAGAACATGAATCATGTAACCATGGAAAATTAGTCTAAATTAATTAATTAAATAAACTTAATTTTAAAAAGACATTTGAGTCACTTCTTTGATTTTTTGAAATAAGATACAAAGGCTCTTGTTTTTTTTCATGTTTCAAGTAATCAATTCTTTTTAGCTCTATGTAACAGATTCTCTGATTCATATATAGAAATCATTTTGCTCTACTACTGTGGATAGAGAACTGCTATTTTATCTTGTGGAGGATTATTATTTTTTTCAATGAACAAGTATTTTAATCTCTCCTCACTCTCTCTCCAGTGATCAAATAAATAAAATCTCAAAAAATAAATCTCTAAGTCCATAGCTGCATAATACAAAACCATAGGCTTTTTCATTTTTACATAAGCACCGAGGTAGAGGAATTGATAAAACTCTAGGTTTGGCATTAGGAAGACCTGAATTCAAATCCTACCTCAGATACTTAGTAGCTGTGTGATATCAAGCAAGTTGCTTAAGGCAAGTCTGCCTTACTTGTCTCAACTGCAAAATATGGGTAATATCTTTCCAGAATTTTTGTATAAAATGAGATAATAATCATAAACAATGTTTGGTACATAGTAGGGACTTAATAAATGCTTTTTACCTTCCTTTCCATTCTATCTGTCAGAAGGTAAGTGGCATGTTTCATAGTCATTCTTTTCATCTTCGGTTTTACCATGTTGTTTAGAATTCTAAAGTCTTTCAAAGTTGTTTTTCTCTAAAATATTAGCAATCTATAAATTGTTCTTCTAGTTCTACTTACTACTTTTTATCAGTACAGAAGTCTTCCCAGTTCCCTCTGAAATAATTTATTTCATCATGTGTTATAACACAATAATATTCCATTACTTTCACATACCATAAATTGTGTGTGTGTGTGTGTATATATATGTCTGTGTATATGTACACAGACATATACATATATAAAAACCTATATGAAATGAATATACCTGTTTTCCCACAGTCCCTAACATTTGTCATTCTTCACTTTTGACATCTTAGTCAGTCTGATAGGTGTGAATAGTACCTCAAAGTTGTTTTAATTTGCATTACTCTAATTATTAGTGATTAGGAATATTTTTTCATATGACTGATGATAGCTTGTATTTCTTCCTTTAAGAACATCCATTTATATATCCTTTGACCATTTATTTATTTGGCAATATTTTATAAATCTGTATTGTAAATTTGAATAAATTCTTTATGTATTTTGGATGTGAAATCTTTATCAAAGAAATTTATTACAGAGATTTTTCCCTAGTTATCTGTTTCCTTCTAATCTTTTACTCTTTTACATTTGTTTGTGCAAAAACTTCTAAATTTTGTGTGATGCAAATTATTCATTTTATCTTACGATTTTTCTCCAAGCACCTGTTTTATCATGAACTCTTCCCTAATCCATATATTGAGAAGATAAGTTCTTCTTTTTACCACTAATTCACAATATGATATGACCTCATATTTAAGTCATGTTGCTTAGGAGAAGATATAAACTGAACTGCTGGTCTAAGCTTAATTTCTGACAAACTGTTATCCATTTTTCCCAGCAGTTTTTGTTAAATAGTGATACATTCTCCCAGTATACTTTGGGTTTATCAAACATAATATGATTATGTTTGCTTCTATATGTTATAACACAAATCTGATCAATCTCTTTAAAAAATTAATATCAAATCACCTAAATAATTACTACTTTGTAGTATAGTACATAGTACCAGATTTGGAGATCTGGTAATCATAGACCCCCTTCCTTCCAACTTCACTGTTACCCTTGAGATTCCTGACTTTTTTTTGTTGTTCTCCACACAAGATACTCTAATTCCCAGCTCTAGGAATTTTCAATGGCTGTCTATAATGCTTAGAATTTTCTCTCCATTTTAACATCTTGGCTTCCCTAACTTATTTCAAGTACTAGTTAAAATACTACTTTTTCAAAAATATTTTTCAGATCCCTCTCAATGCTAGTGCCTTCCCTCTGTAATTATCTCCATTTTCTCCTGCATATCTCTTGTTTGTACATAGTTTTTTGCATGTCATCATCCCCATTAGACTGTGAGGATCTTGACAGATGACCATTTTGTAGTTGATTCTGGAGGCAACAGGAAACCACTAGAGTTTAGTGAGTAGGGATCAAAGTGAGTGAGTAGTAATCAAATCTGCATTTTAGGAAAATCATCTTAGTTGCTGAATGGAAAATGGACTGCATGGGGAAACGCTTGAAGCTAGCAGAGTCACCAGCAGGCTATTACAATAAACCAGGCATGGGGTGATAAGAGTCTGCACCAAAGAGAGTGGTGGCAGTATCAGAAAAGAGAAAGAGGTATATTCAAGAAACAAAGCAAAGGTGAAACTGGCAAACCTTGACAATGACTTGGATATGGGGAGTGAGAGATAGTAAAGAATTCAGGATGTCTCCTAGGTTGCAAGCCTGAAAGACTAAGAGCATAATGATGTTCTCTATAGTAACAGGCAATGATAAGAGGAGGGTAGGGTTTAGAGAGAAGACAATGAGTTCTCTTTTGGAAATATTGAATTTAAGATATATACTAGATGGGGCAGCTAGGTGGCTCAGCAGATAGAAAGCTGGGCCTAGAGATGGGAGGTTCTGGGTTCAATACTAGTCTTAGATACTTCTAGCTATGTGACACTGGGCAATTAATTCCCATTGGTTACCCCTTACCACTCTTCTACCTTGGATACTTAGCACTGATTCTAAGACAAAAGGTAAGGTTTGTTTAAAAAAAACTGTTTACTGGATATCCAGTTGTGCAGAAGGAATTTCAGCTCCTGGATTGCTGACCATCCCATTATCTACATGATAGAAGGGTTTGGATGGAGCCCACCTAGTTCTTTTTGGCTCATTACTCTGGAGAGCAAGAAGGAGGATAGATGGAGAATCTTGCAAGGCTGAGCTACACATGGTCAGACAAGAAACTTTAAATCTATGCTTATCTATCTTTTCTATTTCAAGCGATTATTAAGAAAACTTATAGAAAATAAGAATGTGGAAGATATTAATTTTAAACCTAACACAGTTCAAAATGTCTGAAAGGCATTTGGAGCTGTGACTGGGGGAGTCAGTAGAAAGATCCTATGCAAGTAGGAGAGGTAAAGGGGAGAATTTAGGTAGTATTGGCATTTTAAAAGCTATATTGCTTAGATTTACCTATTAGTAGGTAATGTTTCACCAGTTATTTTGGTTTCTTAGTTTCCGTAAAGGGTATTTTTTAGTTAGGGAATCTTCAAAGATATATTCCCAGATATTTTATTACTTCTATAGATATTTTGAATGGATTTTCTCTTCTAGCACTACTTCCTATGGGGGTTTTGTTGGTTATAATATATTTATGTTTATTATTTATTTGCATTTATCTTTTAACACAACTTTGCTAAAGTTATTAACTATTTTAATTAAATTGACTTTCTAGGGTTTTCTATGTGCAACATTGTATCACCTGTAAAATTATTGATATTTTTCACTCTTCTCTGTTAATCCCTCAATTTCTTTCTTTCTTTTCAGATAACATTTCCAGGACTATGTTATATAGCAGTGTATTACCGTAATAATGAGCATCTTTGTTTTACGACTGATCTTATTGGTAGTGTTTCTAACTTTTCTTCATTATCTATAATTACTCTTGGATTTAGATAAATTTTATTTACGTGGCAAAGAAAATTACTTCACTCAAGAAACCTCCCTAAGAACTAAATGCCCTTAAAATTAGAATAGACCAGACAGAAAACAATGATTAAATAATATAAGAATGTTAAAACAAAATTTTAAAAAAAAGAAGGAATAAGATATCAAAAACAACCAACTTAAGAGGAAATAAAAGTCTGAGCACCATAATTAAGGAAATTAAAAATGAACATTGTCCAGAACGCTTAGAATCAGAGAGCAAAGTAAAAATGGAAATCCATTTGTCACCTTCAGAAAGAAACCCCCAAATGAAAATTTCTAGGAACTTCACAAACCAAATCCAAAGCTTTGAGGTCAAAGAAAAAAAAACATTCCAAGGGGCCAAAAAAGAGTTTAACTTCTAAGAAACCACCATTGGGATTACATTAGACTCAGTAGCTACCATCATAATGGAGAAAGAGAGTTTGAAATATGATATTCCAAAATGTAAAAGGTAAATGTTTACAACCAAATAGAAGCTACCTGGTACTGCTATTCTATAGGGCAGAAAATGAGACCTTTAATGGAAGAGGAGGGTTGCAAGCATCCCTTACAAAAAAGACCAGAACTTTGTAGACATTTTAAAATGGAAATCCAGGTGCCAAGAGAACAAAATAAAATATGTATATTTATATAACTAAACAGAAATATCTGAAAATGAATTATTTACATGTTAATAAAGAGATAAGAAATAAATGTCTTCCTATAACCCTAATATTTTTAAGGATCAGAGAGAAAGATAAGAATGACAGATGGTCTGTTGGGAGTTCTGTTCTTTTTTTTTAATGATCTTAGGAAAAGGTGAAAATAAGACAGGATGCCATAATGGAGGGAAGCAAGAAGAAGAGGAAAATCATTATTGCATTATAGAAGGGCATAACAAAAAGATTATATAGGCACAGAGTAAGAAGTAGTGGGGAATAAGGATCCTGTGAATCTCACTTTTATCTGAATTAGATAAAGGAGGACTGATATAGTTATAAACATATACAACCGCATAATGATCTCAATACAGAAATGCATTAAAATCAAAAAGGAAATTGGAAGGGACAAGGTGAGGGCAAAGGAGAGAGGATTATGAGAGAGAAAAGCAAGGATAATGGAATAGCCATAAGCAAAACAATTTTGATTACTGGAGGCAGGAACATGAATAGAAGTTTAAAAGGAAAGAAAAAAAGTTAAGCATTTGGAATAAAGAGAGGGTTAAGGAGGGAAAAAAGAGTCATAACTGAGAAGAAATAAGCTATTTCATTTAGAAGATCCCAAGTAGTAAGTTAAATTCTCTCCTATCACCTCTTTATTTGTAAATAGGTAGGTGGAAGAGGGAGAAAAAAGCCAAAATAGAGAAAATACATAATATAAAACAAAACTGTGAGAGCAAATAGTATGAACTCACTCATAGAATTTAATAGTGGCAACATGGATAAGAAAGTTGAATCGGATAATATGTTGTTTACAAAAAAACTGACTTGAAATACAAAGATTCAAATAGTGTTGCAATAAAGGGAGGGAGCAAAATCTGTCATATGTAAGCTGGACTCAGAAAAGCAGGAGTAGCAATTATGATTTTGATAAGGCTACAATAAAAAGAGAAGATAAAAAGAGGCATGAAATTACATTATGATGAAAGACACAACAGATAATGAATCAATATCAATACTTAATTATACATGTTTACAAACTGATAGCATGGGAGCTAAATACTAAAAGGATAGCAAATCTCTAATAGTGACACACTGTATTATATCCCTTTCATATCTAGAGAAATCTAACCAAAAGGTAAACGAGAAATTAAGAAGCTGAATGGAATTTTAGAAAACTTGGAGATGATAGATACCTTGACCACAATAGGAATAGAAAGAAATTACATATTTATCAGCTATACCTAAAACATTTACAAAAATCTACTGGGGCATAAAACTCCCACTAAAAAATGTAAAAAAGCAGAAATATCATATACATTATTTACTGATCATAATGCAGTAAAATTCTGTTCAATAAAGGGTGCTTAAACAAAGAGTTTAAAGATAACTAGGACTCAATAAAGTCATTCTAAACATCTGGTGTGCCAAAAATGAATATATAATAACAATGGAAAATTTCATCAAAGAAAATGGAAATAATTTAGGCAATATATCAAAACTAATGAGATGCAGCTAAAGTAGTAATAAGGAAAAAATGGATATCTCTAAATGCTTTCATCAACGAGAAAAACCGAATCAGTGAATCAAGCCATCCTATTAAAACAACTTGATAAATAATTTTAAAAACCCAACTAATTAATACAGCAAAAATTGTAAACATTTAAGAAGATATTAATAAAACTGCAAGCAAAATAATAACTGAATTGATAAATTAAAATGGAAGCTAATTTAAAAAATAATAAAATAGATGAAAATTAGCTAATTAAAAAACCAAATTGCATCAAAATTGAAAAATATTTTAAAGATATAGAATAAACCATGGAAATTATTAGAAAGTTTTATGCTAACCAAATTAATAAATACATCTTAAATACCTAAAATATGTAATTTAAATAACCCAATTTAGAAAAAAAAATTGAACAAGTAATAAATGAACTCCCAAAGGAAAAAAACTCTAGGACTATACGGAATCACAAATGAATTCTCTCAGTTCTGATACTATACAAACTCTTTGCAACAATAATAATAATAAAGAGGGGCAGCTGGGTAGCTCAGTGGAGTGAGAGTCAGGCCTAGAGACAGGAGGTCCTAGGTTCAAACCCGGCCTCAGCCACTTCCCAGCTGTGTGACCCTGGGCAAGTCACTTGACCCCCATTGCCCACCCTTACCACTCTTCCACCTATGAGACAATACACCGAAGTACAAGGGTTTAAAAAAAAAAAAAAAGGACACCATTTCAATCTCTTTCTGTGATGCAAATATCCCTAATGGCACTGATGTAAAAGAAAAACATAGCAAGTAGGCTACAACGACATATTAGAATGATTATACATTATGGTCAGGTTGGTTGGTTCAATATATGGAAAACTATATTATGTTAATAACATAAATAAAACTCTGATTATATCATAAAATTTTGAAAAAGCTTATGACAAAATCCAATATTCATTTCAGCTAAAAACTTGAGAAATCAAAAGAATAAATGGATCTTCTCATAATATTCTTACATTTAACTATAAATAATACACTTAATATTTCCTTATATATCTTGTTTGTGAATAGTTGTTTGAGTGTTGTCTCCCCCACTGGACTATAAGCTCCTTAAGTAGGCCCTCAGTAAATGCTAAATGAATGAATTACTAATACAGTAATATTTATCATGAAGAATTAGAGAGGGATGGGCACCTACGTAGCACAATGGAAAGAGCACCAGGTCTAGAGTCAAGAGGACCTGGGTTCAAATCTTACCTCAGACACTTCCTAGCTATGTGACACAGGGCAAATTGCTTAACCTCAATCACCTAGCCCAGTGATGGGCAAACTTTTTAAAGAGGGGGCCAAAGGAAAAAAAATGCTCATCTGTCAGTCTGTTTCTAAGGCAACTCTTTCGAAGTTTCATTGTATTGTATCCTACTCATTGTATTCGTCAGAGTAGGAATAATGTCATGTGGCCAGGATAGAACATTTCAGGGGGGCTGCATCTCGCCCACAGGCCAAAGTTTGCCCATCACTGGCCTACCCCAAGCTGGTCTTCTGTCTTAGAACTGATACTGAGAAGGTAAGGATTTTAAAAAACAGTTATAAAGAGAAGAATGGGCAAAATGCTGACTGAGACTGTAAAAAAAAAAAGTTAATTAAATTTTCAAAAAAAAAGAAAAGAAAAAGAAATGAGTTTGACTTAATTCCTGATAAAATTCTAGATTACTTGAGAGGGGAGTCAGATCAATTTAACCAGACTAACCTTACTGTTTTTTCAATGGGGATTACTAAACAAGGGAATGCTTTACATACTGTTTATTTAATTTTAGCAAAGAACTTGACAAAGTCTTTGATTTTTGTCCTTTTGAAAAATGTAGATTTAGACTAAATAAGAGATGAATTCAAAACTGATTAGATGGTTAGATTCAAAGAACAGTCTCTAGTAGGACAATATAAAGTTGAAAGGAGATTTCCAGTGGGGTATCACAGGGACCTAGGCTTGAATCTATGGTCACATTGGCAGTTGAAACAAAGCTGAAAAAAATAAACACATTAGGTGAAATTGTCATAATCCAAGAAAAATTTAACAAGCTAGACCCTGATACATAATATGTCAAACATAATGTAATGACACTTATTAGACATAAAGTATCACTGTTGGGTGAAAAAAACCTGACTGTACAAGAATAACATTGGAAAGAACATGGTCAGAGAAAGGTTTATCTGAAGAAGCTCTGAGAGAGTAGTAGACTATAAATTCAATATGAATCAAGAGTATGATACATAGCAGGCAAAAAAAAAAGTTAATTCAATCTTGGATTGCATTAAAAGAGGAACAAAGTTCAGGAATGAAGAGTGCTAGTCCTGTTGTACTCTGGTCTGTTAAACCAAAACTGAAGTAGTGTTTTCTGTTTTGGGTACTGAATTTCAAGTGTGAAAGGGAATTTTTTTTAATCTTAATTTAATCAAGTGCTTGGAGTGCTCCACCCTTTTAATTTAATAAGTCAGGAACTTGTGAATCCTTTTGATAAAAGTTCGCACACTCAGAGGATGGGAGGTGATCCCATAGACACTGACCCCTGGGTAGTGCTCTGCAAATTGAGAGACTCTGATTGGTTGCTGAGATGTGATAGACCAATCCACAATGAAAGGAGGGAGGAACCTGAGACACAGGAAGTAACATGGAGAAAACTGCTTATAAAAGCCAGTCAAGAGCATTCTGGGTCACTTCTTCTGCTTCTGCTGCTCTAGTGGCTCTTACTGAGGGAGGATTTCTACTTCTGTGGTGGTGGCTCTTGCTGAGAATCTTCTGCTGTGCTGGTGGTGGCTCTTGCTGAGGGAGGACTTTTACTTCTTCTATGGTGGTGGCTCTTGTTGAGGATCTTCTGCTTCTGTTGCACTGGTGGCTCTTGCTGAGGAAGGACCTCTGCATTGGTGTCTCTCCATTGGATTTTTCTGCGTGGCATGCATTTCTTCTGCATTGGTGTCTCTGCATTGTAGGATTTCTGCGTTAGAGGCTGAGACTCTCCCGCTCCTCTGACTGGAGATTGGAACTTTGTCGGGAGCAATCTAGATTTCTTCAGAACAGACTTAAGGGTTGTAAGCTAGACAATTCCCCTATCACCTTCCTATATTTCCTTCTTTACTATCTCTACCTTGCTGCAATAAAGCTATTAAAGATGAAAACAGCCTCATGACTTAAGAGTTAATTTTATAAACAGTGACCACAATAATGTTTTTTTAATTCTTATATTATCAAACCCATTTTTAATTATTACACAAGATAGAAATTGATAAACTAGAGCAGTGATGGCGAACCTTTTAGACAGAGTGCCAGGCACCACAGCACCCCACCCAACAGACTGTGTGCTGTGCCCACCCCACCCCAAGACCAAATATCACACTACACACCCCCTACAGAGTCAGTGCCATGCCCCAACCCCCCTCCCCTTGCCCTATGGGCTTCCCACTTACCCCAAACAGGGGAGGAAGGAAATGCTCCCATTGGTCTGCTGGGCAGAGGGGTGGGGGATATTAAAAAATGTCATCAGGCTTGGTGGAGAGGGAGAAGGGAGAAGCTTCCCCTCCCCCCAGTCCCTCTACCTTTCCAGTAATTAACTTTGGGGGAGATGTTGGGGAGCAGCATGTGCCCACAGAGAGTGCTCTGTGTGCCACCTTTGGCTTGCATGCCATTGGTTTGCCATCACTGAGCTAGAACATATCTTGAAAGGAAGAACTAGAATAATGAAAGGATTCGAATTTGTGCTAAATGAGAAACTGAAGGAATAGAGCATGAAAAAAGAAATCAAGGGGTGAGAGGAAGATTCATGATAGATGTCAAAGTATTTGAGGGCCTCTATAATGTGCAAGTGGTTTGACACTTGTTCTGCTTGGCCCAATAGGGCAGAACAAGTAATAAAAAGTAAAATGTGTTAAGAGCAAATTTAGGTCTTATATTGAAAAAAATGAATGATTAGAGCTAGGAAAATATGGAATGAGCTCTCTCAGGAAATACTACACAACTCATCACTAAAAAGGTCTTCAAGTAAAAGGTAAATAATCACATATCAGGTACATTTTAGGACAATGTAGGGGATAGGAAAAAAGAGCATTGAGGGACCTTCCAACTCTAACATGCAGTGATTCTGTGAAAGGATAATTGTTTACTACTATTACTACAATTAAAATGCCTTCATTTATTTTTTGTGGTCCAGAAAAGTGGAAATTACCATTATTCTACAGTAATTTGATTTAAATCAAACCCATATTATAGATAATTAAGGTAACCTACTTTGGCCTATTGAGATCTTCCCAATTATTAAATTATACAAAATGGAAAGGAAGTAATTTTCAGATAGAGCAAGGGTTAGAGCAATAGGATCAAGATTAGAGCAAGGGAATCTTTAAACTTGTTTTTAAAAAAATGTTTTAATAACCGTATTTCAATAAAATTAATTTTCTTTATAATTCAATGTATTTTACTACATTATTTTGAAAAGGGGTCCACATAATCCACCAGACTGACAAAAGAGTCTATTACATACAAAAAAGCTAAGAACTCCTGACTGGGAAAAACAAAATAAAGCAGAACCATTTAAATATGTGGTAAAATGCAAAAATTAATCTTAAATGTCAATATCTCATCATTTCTATAATCAAGCCTAAACTTGCTATTTGCACGTTCTATTCATTACTCCTTGTTCTGCCTTCTTGGGCCAAAGAGAATTTATCAACCAATATTTCTATTTCATTTCCTTTGCCAATCACTAACCCCAAACCCTGATTAGCAAACACATCAAAAAATAAAAAGCCATATGTAAATTTCCACAAATTTAGTAGTAGAAAACAGATCACCACTTCAGATGGAATAGTGTATAGAATTGTAAACAGCTCTAGTAAAGAATATAGCAAAAACATACTACTTTCCCATGACATTTTACTGAATAACTGTGGTACTATATTCCTTCCTGGTTTACCAAAATAATATTTCAGTAATGTTTCCTATAGTTTTAGAAGCAATATGGAGGTGTTTTTCTTGTACTTTATAACAGGAGTTATTTCATTACAGGATGTAAGCTCTAGAAAAGACTTTCAGTATCTAATCCAACTCCTTCATTACAGATTTAAAGGCAATATAAAAAGTAACCTTTAATTTTGACTTACGCAAGGTCACAAAGGTAATACAGGAAATTGCAATCCAAACCTAGGTTTTTCTGACTCCCAAGACCAATGCTCTTTCCACTACACTATATCATAATTAAAACTAAACATATTTTGGATAAAGATAATTATTAGGGAGAAATTAACTACAATATTACCATTATTTTTATACCGAACCCATGAACCATTTTACTGTGAAGAATAATCTCATGCTCTAGCACACCATACTGGTGAGAAAATTGAGGTTGCACATACACAGAAGGGAGAGGGGGGCGTGGTTAAATTGATATAAGCAAGGCCAGGCCTTTTTTGCTCGCTCATTAAAGATTGTTCTTTCCCCCCACCTTTTTTAGCTGTAAATCCGCCAGTGTTTTGCACATAGTAGGTACTTAAATAAACGTCTGAATTGAATATTAAAATTATAAGACTGTGGAACAGGTGGTGCATGCAACTGGTACAGGTCGGGAACATACACAAAAAAAGATGTAAGCTTATAAAATGTTTCTACAAATAGTTTCCAAAAAGAAACCTATTTTTCCTTCGCTCCCTGCATGTGGCCAAGCAACAAATCCTACAGAACACTTCTATAAGGAAGGAAAACAATGCCTTCAACAGGCAGCCTTGAGATCATGTAAGTCACTCCCTTTCTCTCTGCAGCATCTTACACTCGGTTAGAGAAAAGGGAAAGGTGTCATCCATGATATTGGGGGGAGGGGAGTTAAAATAATAAGGTATCTGGTGGCACCTGTTGGGGGGTTGGGGACACTTGGGTAGCGTTAGAGTTAGGGGGAGGGTTCAGTAGGGCCAGGAGGAGGGAGAATATTGAGGGTCGGGGGAAGGGGCAACAAGCTCCATTAAATAGAAATGGGCCCGCTGTGAAAAGGGGAGGGGGTGTCAGAGTACAAGGATGGGGTTCGCTGGGGTGAGGGGGAAAAGAAGGAAGTGCGAGGGGGGGGAATGAGGGCGGGGCCTCACTTACCTGATATTCCGGATATTCGAACATATAGCTCATGCTGCACTTGTTCTCCTCGTACCCAAAGAATATATCCCACATCCCAAGGGCCACCATAAGCGCCAAAACCCCATAAAACGTAACCGTCCAGGCTTTGGCCAAGGAGACCATCTTGCACGAAGCACAAAGGCCCGGAGCCCAGTCCGAAGGACAGACTGACAGAAACCGACAACCTGATTGACTCTCAGCTAGGAGACCAGGCAGCAGAAACGCGTCTGCGCACGCGCCCACGCAGCGCCCACACCCCCTGTCTGTCTGCCTGCCAGCCCGCCCGACCTCGCGGCTGTTCGGCTCCAGCACGCATGCGCAAAAATGCTGGCGTGTGTGAGAGGAACTCTTGTGTGTGTTTTTTTCCTTTCCCCGCCCCCTCCCTCGCGATGAAGAGTTCCCACCGGGAAGGAGGTAGTGTGTAGGAATGTATAGGCTGGGGGATTGGTGCTTTTTGAAGCCGGAGGGACTGAGAGAGAAAAGATAGATGAGTAAGATGAAATGGAGGAGAGAGAAGGGCCGTCTAAAAGGAAAAGGAGTAAAGGAGAACAAAGAGAAGGCCATCAGGTGTCAGTCCTGATTCCCTTTCTGCCTCAGGTTTAAACCTTTTGGTTCACGTGGAAAATTCCACAGGCGCGAGGCACCGACTGAGGCCTGTGGTTCACCCGGCCGCCTCTGCAGGTTCGGCATCTTGTTCAGTGTACTGAAAGGGGCAGGGAGGGTCGTAAATGACGTGTGTGTGTGTGTGTGTGTGTGTGTGTGTGTGTGTGTGTGTGTGTGTGTGTGTGTGTGTGTGTGTTTTAAGCCACTGGCTTCTACATAGCAGGCTCTAGGAATAAGACGTATTACCGTAAAAGGCATTGGATGCATTTAGTAATTACGGGTGGCAAGTCAAGGGAATGATTTTTTTTTTTAAAAGAAAAAATAATTTCAGGATGCCTTCAAAACCTAAATTTTCACCCATCTCTCACTTTGGTCTCAGAGGATAGAGTAGTGGTGTGCTAAGACTGAACCCGAATATTTGACCTGACCTTCTATTCTTATATGAGTCATAATTGGAAGGACCTATAGAGATCACCTAGAATAAATTATTATGTTTCAGGTGAATGTACAGGCCCATAGAAATGAAATTTTCTCTACCAAGGCTACTCAAGAAATAAATAGCATGGCAGAGATTCAAGATTAGGACTGGACTTCAAATTCAATACTTTTCCAACTAAATTATGTTACTTCTCATTTGTGAAGATTGCACTCCTTATTTATGTTGTTATTCATCATATGTAATATTGCAAATATTCATACAGCTCTCCAACCAATACCTGAATAAAAATCTCCTCTACAATATCCCTGTCACCATTATTCAAATTTTTATCAATCCTTTGCTTAAATGGCTTATTTATTGACAAGAAGAAAGTCCCTATTTACACCAAAAATACTTATCATAATTTTTTATGATAGCTAAGAATTAGAAACAAAGTAGATACTCATCAATTGAATGGCAAAATAAATTGTGGTATATGAATGTAATGGAATATTACTATGCTATAAGAAATATTATAGGTGATGGATACAGAGAAGCATGTATCACAAGATTATAAATTTAGACTTGAAAAGGGACTTAGATCATTTAGTCAAACCCCTTAATTTTACAAATAAGGACACTGAGGCCCATAGAGGTAATCTGACTTGCCCTGGGTCACACAGGTAGCACAATAAATAAAACATTTATTAAGCACCTACCATGTACAATGAACTCTTCTAAGTGCTACGGATACAAAACAAAGCGAAACAAAAAAATGAAGTTGTCCCTGCATCTGAGGAGCTTACACTCTATGAGGGATTGGGAGCCCAAAATATATATAAATAAGCAAGACACAATGGAAAGAATATGACTGCTGGAATCATAAAGGAAATGGATTAAAATCCTGATTCATGCATTACCTTGGGCAAAATTAGGCCATCTATAACATGAGGGGGTTGGATGGGTTGGCCTCCAAAGACTTTTCTAATTCATAATTTAATTGATCCCCCATTGGCAGAGATTCAAGATTAGGACTGGACTTCAAATTCAATACTTTTCCCACTAAATTGCACTCCTTATTTATGTTGTTATTCATCATATGTGTCCTCCTAATGGGGGATCAATTTAAATGCAAAATAATTTCAAGAGAGTCAAGGTTTTAATAACTGAAAGGATAAGGAAAAGTGCCCTGTAAAAAGTGATACTTGAGCTGGGTTTTGAAGGAAGCTAGTGATTTTATGAGATAGAAGAAAGGAATGTATTCCAGAAATGGAGGAACACTTTGGCAAATGCATGGAAGTGGAAGGAAGATGATTGTGTTTAGGAAATAACTAAAATGATTTCTTGATTAGAAAGTAGAGTGAGATGACCTCCATTGCCTGGCCCTTACTGCTCTTCTGCCTTGGAACCAATACACAGTATTGATTCCAAGATGGAAAGTAAAGGTTTTTAAAAAATAAATAAATAACTAAAAAGGAGAGTGAGGGAAGGTGTAATGTGAATGAGAGGAAAATTAAATAAGAGTTATATTATGGAAGACTTTAATGCCAAGCTGAAGAGTTAGTATTTTATCTTCAAAACTGGAGATTTTTGAACAGATGACTGACATAATTCAATATATGTTCGAGTATCAGTTTTCTTAGCTGTGTGAAGGATAGATTGGTGAGGGGAGAAACTGGTAGCAGAGAGACCTATTATGAAGCTATTGCATTAATCTAGGCAAGAATTTTTTTTAAACTCTTAACTTCTGTGTATTGGCTCCTAGGTGGAAGAGTGGTAAGGGTGGGCAATGGGGGGTCAAGTGACTTGCCCAGGGTCAAATAGCTGGTAGGCAAGGATTTTGAGGGCCTAAATTAGGATAGAAGATGAGGAATTATAAAGAAGAGAGATGTGAGAGATGTTATGGAGATGGAAACAATGAAGACTTACCATACAATTTGATTAGGAAGAGTGAGTAAAGAGGGAAGAGTCAAAATAATTCTGCATTTCTAAGGATTAAATATAATCAAGCTCCATTTTGAGCCAGTTTGTCTATATTTAATAATGGATAGTCATAATCTTCTGGAAGTTGTCTGCATTGTAATAATCTTGAACAACTTCTCATTCCAATATAGAAAAAAGTGTCAGCCACATGTTTAAATGCTTAAACCACCTTTAGTAAGTGGTAGGGATGAGATTCAAACCCAGATCATCTGACCTCAATCTGATATTCTTTTGATTACCACATGCTATCTTTTTCTCTTTTGGATGCATTGCACTATTGCAAAGTCTTTTCTAAAATGTGGTACCCAGAATTGGGGTGTACAGGGTGTTCAGGGAAGACTAGGATCTCTGGTCTGAGAACTTTCCTAGCCCTTTTCAGGACTGTTCAGCTATCTTTGGTGTCCACCTGCCACCCAAACTCTCACCTGTGGCTCCAAGAAGGTGTAGCCACACCCCAGCAAAACTGTCTTAGCAAACAGACTAAACCAGGTCTCAGACTTATTGGTGAGTTAGAGGGATATCTATCCCAAGCATGTGAAGACATCTCCCCATAGAATAGGCATATGAAAACCATTTGTTCCAGCTGCCATGGAAGTAGAGCAGGCACTGTGGAGCACTTAGAGCTTGGTCAGACATTGAAGAATTCAGTAACATCCACAGCATTCTGAACGGAATCACCAGTTATCTTGACTTTTGTCTTGCCACTAGACTTGGATGACTCTGGAAGAGAGAGTAAGGCTGAGGACTTTGTGCAACTCTGTCTCATTTAAATCCAATTTATGCATGAGTCAAAAGACATCACCAGTGGTGCCATTTGGTCCTCTTTGAGTATGAATGACAATAACCACCATCACCCAAAACTAAATACAATACCCTAGAAATTATTTTAACCAAGTAGAGTACAACAAGGACCCTCTCATTTTACCAACTTATATTACCTGCTCATTCTGTGTCTCTCAATGCAGCCTAGGACCATGTTGGCGTTTTTGGCTACCTTTTCACAAAGCTGATTTATATGAAATCTACATTAGTCTGCTAAAAATCCCAACTGAACTTCTTCTTAAAGAGCTTTTATGTAGAGGAGAAATGAGATTCTGCTTTAGCCCAGGGGGCAGAACTAAGAATAGTAGATAGAAATTGCAGAACAAGATTTCAACTCAATATTAGGTTGTTTTTCTTGAAACCAACCTAATACTTCTATCCTATAACACTATCCTGAGTGAAGTGAGCTGTCCAAAGAAATAATTAGTTCTCAGTTACTGGAGATCATCAGACAAAGTTTGCTAGATCACCATGTTAGAAATTCAACAATTCAATCCAGTAACATTTACTTAGCACTTATTCTATTTAAGTCACCATGCTAATTTTTTAAAATATAAATAAAAAATGAAAGTTCCTGTCATCAAAAAGTTTATATTTTACTAGATCCTCATCCTACATTAGACTAGATGACCTCTGAGTGTTAATTATTTTTGGACATCCACAATTCTGATATTTCATGGTCTTTTATTAATGCTCAAACTTAACCTTTTCATAAGAGTTTATTTTATTGAACTCTTGAAGGATTCTGATATGCCACCTGTAAAAAATGGAAATTAATTTAGTCTGACATGACCTGTTCTTGATGAAGTCATGTGGGTTTTTATTCGAATCACCATTTCCCTCTTCTACACACACAAACAAAAAATCCAGTTAATGATATAGTATAAAAGCTCCTAAAAAATAACAGAGTGAGAGTTAACCTAGTCACTACTCCCTTCTCAGTCTACAAAGGGAAAAAAAATACCCCACAATGGAGCTACAACTTATCCCCAGGCCCCACCAAAGACTCTTGTTTCAGAGATACCAGATTTCACCAGGACCTGACTCCAAAGGATCACTTTCTTTCTGTGTAGCTAAGTTAAGCCACTCTAGAGTAAAACTCCAAGGAAATAAATCCAAATAAAGCTTAAGTACATCTCATGCTTAGAGTTTCTTCAAAACTGGGTAACAGGCTCTCCAATTCCTACAAAGGAACTCAATATACGATGTTAAGTATTTTATTAAGGATATTAATATATTAAGGATATTAAGAATTAGACACCCTTTATTTTACCCATCATCATAGAAAATAAAAAACAAAGGACTTAAAGGAGTCTATGAACAAATAGAAACATAACTCACATATATCATTGTATGGATTAGACATCCTCTTCTCTCTATCCACCTCCCCAAAAAAGTGAAAATACTTTAAGGGACTGCCTCTGTCCACCTTGGATTTCCACCATCTAAGCAACTTATTGCAATTTTATAGAAGACTAGCAAACTCCAGGTCTTCTGGCCCTTTATGGCATGGCTTTAGTCATCAGTAGCAAAATGATTGGTGAAGGATCTACTTTTCACTAGGAAAATTCTCTCTAGGGGACCAGCACCCAAGTTTTAAACCCAGAAACTTCTGAATTTGTGAACTCTTGAAGATAGGTGACCCCAAAAACTGGAAATATTTATCCTCAAGATCTCTAGGCAGCCTCTTATCTGTGCTCAGAAAAGGAAAGAGAAAAGGAGAAGGTTGTCAGGAAATCTCTCCTTAGGCCATTTACTCTGAGCTTCTTATGCAAGGTGATCCTTTCTCTTCTTGGAAATGGGGGTGGAAGAGGAAGTCTTCACTTGTCTAGTTGTCCAAGGAAGAGAAAGTACAAGAAAAGGAAACTGGAGTTGTCTGACAGTTTGCATTTATGGCCTAGAGATACATAGATGGCTCCTTCTACCAGTTCCTTCCCACTACTATGAGTTCTCCTGTCCACCCACCACCATTCTCAGCTGCCAGGAGGAGCCCTAGTCACTGGGGAACCAATGAGTTTTCTGTGTCCTTTGGGCAAGAGCCAAGGGCACATGGTTACCTCCATGAAAGGTGCCTTTAAGACAAAGTTAAGTATCCTGCATCAAGTGTATCAAGTTGATTCAGGGACTCCTAAAATTGAACAAAGGTCCCACATTCACATCAACTATACTACAAAATTAGCAAGAATAGAACGAAGAAAATTCAAAGAACTCACTCCCCCCCAAAAAAATGAAGACCAGCTTACCATATTTGCTCCTGTTCCTTTCACTCCCTCTGCCACCCTCCTGTAGGCCATGGCAGTGTTGGTTTACGGGTTATCTATTATTATTGATAAATCCACCATATGATGAGAGCACCACCATCCTTCCAGTCACCTAGGTATAAAATCTTAGCTACCACATTGGATTTTACCTCTCTCTGACACCCTATATCCAATTACTTGCCAAGTATTGTTGCATATAGGGCAACTAGATGGCACAATAGAGTCCTGGCCTGGATAGAGTCCTGGGCCTGGAATTAGGAAGACTTATCTTCCCGAGTTCAAATTTGGCTGTGTGATCCTGGGGCAAGTCACTTAACCCTATTTGCTTCAACTTCCTCAACTGTAAAAATGAGATGAAGAAGGAATGCCAAACTTCTCCAGTATCTTTGCCAAGAAAATCCCAAAAGAGGGGCAGCTGGATAGCTCAGTGGATTGAGAGTCAGGCCTAGAGACAAGAGGTGCGTGCTAGGTTCAAATCTGACCTCAGACACTTCCCGGCTAATTCTATTTATACAATCTCTAGGCCTGACTCTCAATCCACTGAGCTAAATTAATCATGTGCCTAGAGACCGGAGGTCCTAGGTTCAAATTTGGCCTCAGACACTTCCCAGCTGTGTGACCCTGGGCAAGTCACTTGACCCCTATTGCCCACCCTTACCATTCTTCCACCTAAGAGCCAATACACAGAAATTAAGGGTTTAAAAAAAATGTTAAAAAGAAAAAAGAAAATCCCAAAAGGGTCACTAAAAGTTAGATACTTTTTATACAAATGAAATCAGATTTAAATAATTGGAGAAATATTAATTATTGATGGTTGGGCAGAGCAAATATAATTAAAATGACAATCCTACCTAAACTATTCAATGCCATCCCAATTAAATTTCAAAAAAATATTTATTGAATTAGAAAAAATAACAAAATTTATTTGAAAGAACAAAGGTCAAGAATATCCAAGGAATTGATGAAAAAAAAAATATAAAGGAAGGAGATCTATCAGTACCAGATTTAAAACTGGATCATAACACAGAATTTATTAATATGGTACTGGCTAAGAAATAAAAAAGTAGATCAATGGAATAGAATACACATGCAGCACACAATAGTAAAAGATTATAGTAACCTTGTGTTTAACAAAAGTAAAGATCCACATTTTGGAGATAAGAATTCACTATTTCATAAAAATTGTTGGGAGACCTGAAAAGAAGTTTGGAAGAAACTAGCTATAGACCAATATCTTACACCATTTATTAAGATAAAATCAAAATGGATACATTACATAGATATAAAGAGAAATGTCACAAGCAAATTAGAATAGGGAACATATTACCTATCATATTTCTGGATAGATAAAGAATTTTTTAATTAACAAGAAATAGACAACACTATGAAATAAAAATGGTTGATTTTTATTATATTAAATTAAAAAGCTTTTGTACAAATAAAATGAACATAGCCAAGGTTAAAAGGAAAGTAGAAAATTGGGAGGGGGAGGATTTATAGTTTCTCAAACAAGGGTCTTATGTCTAAAATATAGAGAGACCTTTCTCAAATTTATAAGAATATGAGTCATTCCCTAACTGATAAATGACCAAAAGATAGGAATAGACAGTTTTTAAATGAAGAAATAAAAAGTATATATTGGCCATGTGAAAAATACTCTGAATCATTACTGATTAGAGAAATGCAAATTAAAATAATTCTGAGATATCTCATACCAATCAGATTGGCTAAAATGATAAAAAGGCAAAATTGCAAACATTGGAGGACATGTGGAAAAATTAAGACATTTATACACTGTTGGTGGAACTATGAATTGATACAACCATTTTGGAAAGCAATCTGGAATTATGCCCAAAATGTTATAAACTGTGTGTATGCTTTCACTTAGCAATATTATGATTAGCTTTTATTTCCTAAGGTGTTGAGGTAAAAAAAGAAAGAACCTACACGTTCTAAAATATTTATAGCTGTTCTCTATGTTGTGGCAAAGAACTGGAAATTGAGAGAATGTCTATCAATTGGGGAATAGCTAAACAAATTGTTGCATATGACTGTTGTGGAATAATAATACTGCTCTGGAAGAAATAACAAGCAAGTTAACTAAAAAAATTGAACTACCTAAATGAAATTATGAAGAGCGAAATGAGCAGAGCTAAGAAAACATTATATATAGCAATAAATCTATTGTTTGAAAAACAACTGTGAATGTCCCCCTCCAGAAAAAGAACTAATAAAAAGAAACATACACTATATATATAAAGTGATTCCTTCTCTAGAGTGGGGAGGAAAGGGAGGGAAGAAGATATATGGGAAATTTAATGTAATAAATAAATTTAAACTGAAAAAAAATCAGACTTGACTGAAACTACTGCACAGAAACAAAAAAGTGATAAGCCCAACACTGCAACATTTAAAAAATTTTTTTTAAATTTAGAATATTTTTCCTTGGTTACATGATTCATGTTCTTTCCCATCCCTCTTCCCTCCCCTCTCCCGGAACTGACAAGCAATTTCACTCGGTTATACATGTATCATCGATCAAGACCTATTTCTATATTATTAATATTTGCACTAGAATGATCCTTTAGAGTCTACATCCCCAGTCATGTCCCCATCAAACCATGTGATCAAGCAGTTGTTTTAATTCTGTGTTTCTACTCCCACAGTTCTTTCCTTCAATGTGGGTAGCGTTCTTTCTCATAAGTCCCTCAGAATTGTCTTGGATCATTGCATTGCTGCTAGTAGAGAAGTCCATTATATTAGATTGTGCCACAGTATATCAGTCTCTGTATACAATGTTCTCCTGGTTCTGCTCCTTTCACTCTGCATCAATTCCTGGAGGTGTTTTCAGTTCACATGAAATTCCTCCAAGTTCATCATTCCTTTCAACACAATAGTATTCCTTCTTCATCAGATATCACAATTTGTTCAGCCATTCTGCAATCAATGGACACCCCCTCATTTTCCAATTTTTTGCCACCATAAAGAGTACAACTATAAATATTTTTGTACAAGTCTTTTTCCTTATTATTTCTTTGCAGCACAAACCCAGCAATGGTATGGCTGGATCAAAGGGTAGGCAGTCTTTTAAAGGACTTTGCGCATGATTCCAAATTGCCCTCCAGAATGGTTGGATTAATTCACAAGTCCACCAGCAGTGTATTAGTGTCCTAGTTTTGCCACATCCCCTCCAACATTTATCACTTTCCTTTGCTAACTGCAACATTTTTTTTTTTTTTATAAAAATATCCTTCTTTTAACTCATGTCACACTAGTTCAGGTCCTTGTACAGAGCTTTTTTAAATACCCTCCCTAATTGGCTTTCATGCTTTCAGTCTCTGCTCTGCCTAATCTATATCCTGTGGAATTGCTGAAATAATCTCCCTAAAATACATGTCTGATCATGCCATTCCTCACTCAAAAACCTTTAATTGCTCCCTGTTAACTTTAGGTTATAATATAAATTCTCAAGCCTAGTAAAATTGATAATAACAGCTAGCACATATATAGTCCTTGGAGATTTACAAGGCATTTTATCAATGTTATCTCATCTGATCCTCAACAACCCTGGGAAATAGGTATTATTACTATGCCCATTTTACAGATGAGGAAATTGAGGCCAAGAGAGGTTAAGTTACTTGCCAAAAGTCACACTGCTAGTAAAATCCTGAGGTAAGATTTGAAGTTGTCTTTTTGACTCCCAAGTCCATCTCTATATGCTGTAAACAACTAGTTACCTAGCTGGCATTTTAAGATTCTTCACAATCTGACTGCAGCCTATTTTTATAACTTTTCCCATCTTACTTCCTTTCATGCATTCCATGCTCCAGCTAACCCGAACTACAAACTTTTTGCCAAACTTGACTATGTATCTCCTTTCTTCATACAATCTCATAAGCTGCCTCCATTTCTGAAATACACTCAGTTAGTCCTACCACAATCCTTCAATATTCAGCTCAGATGCCATGCCTTCTAAGTAGATTTCCCTGATCCACGAAGTTGAAAGTGCTATCTCTCAACTCAAATTACCATGCACAAGTGTTTCTAATGTAAATTTCTTGGTGACAACTTTCATTTTTTTCTTTTGTATGTCCAACACTTTGCAATAGGGTCTTGTATATAGTAGTCAACAAATATTTGTTAAATTAAACTGAATTCACATCTTCTAAAAAAAGTTAAAAATTCTATAAGAGGTAGAGCTGCAGCAGATAAAATAAGCATTTAAGTTTAAAACTATAACTTCAATCTTATTTCTAGTTGATAATTATGGCATCACAAACCAAATAGTCCAGATGGCACCAAATGGCCCCTGTATAAGCATTTTTAATAGAGATGTCCAAAACCTAATCAGGCCAACAGTCTTAGGGAAATTCACATGCTAATGAATAAATTCTTGTGAATAAAGTGAGGCAGAATATTAATCAATTTAACGAGCAACTGTAAAAAAGTGAAATTTTACTAGAATTTTGACAACAATAATAAAGTGATAAAAAAAATCTTAGGCTCCCAAAGGAAGAACCTAAAACTCAAGACATACTGGTTTCTTGGGGGAAAAAAGAAATAAATTTATATTTTTAGCAAAAAAACAGAAATCCTAGGGAAATAAAATATCAATTTTGGCAATCATTTTTATTTTTTAATTTAATTTTTTTAAATAAAAACCCATATCTTGTTGCAGCTAGTTAGCACAGTAGACTGAGAGCTAGGCCTAGAGATAGAAGGTCCTGGGTTCAAATATGACCTCACTCCCTTCTTAGCTGTATGACATTGGACAAGTCACTTATTCCTAATTGCCTAGCCATCACTTTTCTTCTGCCTTGGAACTGATACATAGTATTGATTCCAAGACAGGTAAGGGTTTTAAATCAAAAACAAAACACTTATCTTCTGTCTTAGAACTGATATTAAATATCAGTTTCAAAGCAGGAAAACAGTAAGGGCTAGGTAATTAGGGTTAAATGACTTGCCCAGGGTCACACAGGTAGGAAGTGATTGGGCCCAAATTTGAACCCAGGACCTCCTATCTTTAGACCTGGCTTTCAATCTGCTGAGCCACCTCACTTGACCCCCAACAATTGTTTTTTAAAAGCAAAAGATCCAGATTTTATTTCTCCTTTCACCAGGTTTTTAATTACTAGATGGCAACTTCGACCTAACAGTCTTCAGTCCTCCACGAAGAACTGCATATTTTATGTTTTCTTTATTTCTACAACAATTATTCACTCAACATACTCCTTCTAGTCACACTATACTTTCTGCCCATCTGTTAAATTTCCTGGAAAGACCCACAACACATTTAGGTTAAGCCATATGGTCCAAAAACCTGCCACTGAGTAGTAGCCAAGGCTTGTTTGTTTAGCTCAAATGAATGTGATTATTTGAATTCTGTCCAAAGCTGACCATTTTTTACTTTCCTTGAACAAGACTTTAGGCAAAAAGCATTTACTATGTACCAAAAATAACTTTGAGCACTAGGAATACAAATACAAGTGAAACAACAGTCCCTACATTCTAATGGGGAAAGATGGCACATAAAATGACACAAAGGCAAAAGGATACAAAAATAAAAATTGAAGAAAAAATATGAAACTTGAAGAATATTAGAGACTTTGAAGTAATCAATTTGGATGAGCAAGAATAGTTTAGCTAGGATAATATCCGATAGTAAATGTACATAGGTATGCCCTAAGACTGTTAGCAAACCTATGGCATATGTGCCAGAGGGGGCTGCTCCCTTCCCCCTCTCTATGTGTACCTGAAGACATTTCTCACTTCACTCATCCCTCTGCTCAGCAGTCCAATGGGAATGCTTCTTCCCTCCCCTATCTGGAGTAAGACAGGAGGGCTCATATGCAGCATGAGGGTTGCAGTTTGGGTCCTCAATCTCTAAAAGTTTTGCCATCACTACTCTAGGATGTCTTCTTGGCAATTCCTTAGATAGGGTGAGAATTCTCAAAGTTGTGCATTCTTATTGCTCTTTGTTCTGGCGCCACCCCTACTTCATGGCTTAGTTCATAAACTTAAGTAATAGGCTTAGTCTTTAAAAAGCAATGAGATTCATATAAAGACTGGTCAGAGGAAAATAGACACCATAGGTAAAATGCAGGATGCATTATGATTAAAAAAAAAAACTTGTCTATAGGAGAAAGAAAGTGAAGCCTCTAAGAAAGAATCAGCTTATTATCTTCTAAGGCAAAAAGGGACCCATTGGTACTGTCAGGTGAGAGGTTACTCAGCAATGGTGAGAGGAAGAAGAGCCAGTGGGTAGAGATGGTCCTGGAGTCTCTCTCCTGAGAGTTATTGAAGTACATATTTGTTGACCTGATAATAGCAAAAGTGAGGTCTGTTTTCATCCCAGGGCATGTACTCATTATATGACAAAGGTCCATCAAATATTTCTTTTAAAAAAAAGTTTCATCAAATTTATTACAAGATTACATTAGCTTTTTTTGACCACCACATCACTGAAGACATTCTTACAGTAGAAGAGAAAGGTAGATGTGAGAAGTGAGCAGCTATTTAGGAAAAATGGTGTCTAAGAAAGGGATTTGGCTTTCTGAACCATGAAATATGGAAAAGACAAACTCTTGCCCAGGGATAGAGTGTATACATCTAACAAGGCCTATTAAGAATGTATTTTGCTGGCCTCAGACTCCTTCTAGCTGTGTGACTCTGGGTAAGTCAGTAAATCCCATTTGCCTACCTCTTTTCTCTTTAATTTTTTTTCTTTTTATCATCATGCAAAACATACTTTCTTATTGGTCGCTGTTGTAAGAACATACTCGTAGATAACCAAACCCCCCAAATAAGACTATAAATGCACTGATGTAAAAGATAATATGCTTTGATCCACATCCATTTGACTACATAACTTCTTCTTCTGGAGGTGGATAGCATTCTCTGTCATAAGCCTTTCAGGATTGTCCCAGATCATTGCATTGCTGAAAGTAACCAAATCTTTCACAGTTGATTGTCATACAATATTGCTGTTACTGTGTACAGTGTTCTCCCAGGACAAGCTATTTCTCTCTGCATCAGTTCCTGTAGATCTTTACAGATTTTTTTGAAATCATCTGGTTTACCATTTCTTATAGCACTATAGTATTCCATCACCAACATGTACCACAATTTGTTCAGTTATTCCCCAACTGATGGACATCCCTCAATTTCCAATTCTTTGCCACCCCAAAAAAGCAGCTATAAATATTTTTGTGCAAGTAGACCCCTTTTTTACCTTTTCACTTATCTTAGAATTGATACTAAGAGAGAATGTAATGGATTTGCCTTCATTCTTTACAAAATTAGTTAAAATGACTTTAATTTGAAAATGACAGGAGAGAGAGAAAACTAACTAGGTCTATGTATCAAGATAGATACTCTAGTGCAGGGGTTAGCAACCTTTTTGGCCGTGAGAGCCATAAACGCCACATTTTTAAAAATGTAATTTCATGAGAGCCGTACAGTGCTCACAGTGTGTGCTCCTGTAACAGCGCCTGAAAAAAAATTGACTTTATGGTTCCTGCAGAAAGAGCCATACGTTGCCGACCCCTGCTCTAGTGAGAAGAAAGAATAGCAGCATACACTCCCAGAAATTCACACAAGAAATATCTTAGAAAGGAGCCTCAAGTATCTATATGCAAAAACTTAAAGTATAACAAGCTTTAAGTACTAGAGAGCCTAATGTGAGGTGGCACATTTGAACTGATGAATATTATTGAAATGGTGATAACACCTATAGCTTGAATCAAAAGAAATAGAATAAGCACAAGATTGTTTGTGGAGTAACAATAAAACTTAAAATTTCACATGAGGAAATTCAGGAACCAGGGGGAAAGCATTTGGGTCAGGGATTCTAATCTTTTCTGTCTTTGGACGCTTTAACAGTCTAGTGAAGCATATGGACCCTTTTACAGAATGGTATTTTAAAATGCATAATATTTTTAAAACAAGTTTGAAGACCCAGGTTAGGCATCCTTGAGTGATATGAGAACAAGTTATATTGATTTTAGAGTGGGCTACAGACAACCCATACAGAAAGATAAAATATGAAGTAAGAAATCACAAGTCTGGCACAGAGGCATGAAGAGAACTTTTTATCTGGACATCTACTGGAGGTCTTTCCCTACCCAAAGCAGAGCAGTTACTACCATGCATAATTATAATAGATGGCACTTTATATAGTATTTAAGGTTTTCAAAGCACTTTACATTTATTGTAAAGTATTCTTTATGTATTCTCATTGGTCTCCCCATCAGCTCTATGAGGTAAATACTATATTATCATCCCCATTTTATAGATGAGAAAACTGAAGCTAAAAGGGGTTTAATGACTTGCCCAGGCTTACACAACTGTTAAGTAACTAAATCAGGATTTGAACTCAGTTCTTCCTGATTCTACATCTACCACTCTATCCATTATCAATAATTGGTAGGATCCTGTGAATTAAAATTCTTCAGGGGAAGTCAGGCATGGAGAAATGACAAAATCTTAAGAATAAATGTCTGAAGACAAAAAGTGAAAAATTATCAATAAGAAAGAAAAGGAAGAATTATCTAATGTGACTAGCATAGAAGACTAGAGAAATTACCAACTATTTTAGATTTTAAAAAGACATAGACAGAATACAGAAACTAAGGTAATGGAGAGTGAATTTTGACCTACTCTTGTAAGAAGAGTCAGAGACACTAAAGTCCAGAATGAGCTGAGACTGCTAAGTAAAGCTAGGAACAATAAGGGGTATTTAAAGGCATATTAGGGAAAATAGAATCAAAGAAAGGATAGAACCTCTACTTAGAGCATTTGGCACTATGATTAATGTATATTGGACAGAAGACTGGGCTACTCAAGTCTTACTTTATTTTCTCTGTCATGAAATGATCTTTGAACTATAAACATAAATTTAAAAATGAATACAGGGTTCTAGGTGATATGAAAAGTATGGGGTTGAGGAAAGGTTTTATGTAGAAAATGGCACTTGAGCTGAGTCTTAAAGAAAATCAGGGATGATAAGAGGAGAGAGTACTTTGCTGGCATGGAGGACAGCTAGTGCAAAGGCCTGGGAAGAGGAGAAAGAATGTCATCCAAGTGGAATAGCCTTTTTTTAAAAGAAGTTTGTATGTGGCAACACTAGCAATAGTAGCAACATTACTGAGGGCTCCCGTCCAGAGATGATGAGAGGATTAAACACCTGGTCAGAAAGAGATTCCAGGGGCCTCCTGTGCTAGCAGTGGGTGTAGGGCATGGTGCCATTTGACAATTTCATTGCCTATTGCCCAATTTAGGGTTGCAATTCTAGGGCAGAGAGGAATGGTACAATTATAAGAGAGAAAGATATAATATGTGGATATAAGTTGCAATTCTAGGGAGACAAGAAGTTATGGTCCTAAAAGAGCAGGAATTTTGTCTGGGTAAGGATAAGAGCACAGACAAGGAAAGCAGTGATCACACCTGTCCCCATATCACACCACCTTGGAAGCACCAAAAACTTATAGACCTCCAGAACTGGCTGTGAAAGCAGAAGGGTAACAGTGACCCTTCACCCTCCTCCAGAGGTAAGTAAAGTCCAACTTTAACATAAAGTCCAAATTCAAGAAATAGGCTGGGAAAATGAACAAACAACAATAAAAAAATCTAACCCTAAAAAATTACCATGATGACCAGGAAGCTCAAGACACAAATTCAAAAGACAATAACAATGTGAAAATATCTAAAAGTGAGGCCTAAAAGGAAAATGCCTATTGGACATAAGAACAAGAAGAATTTCTAAAAGAGATTTTAAAAAAGAGTAAAAATGCTTTTAAAAATCAAGTACATGCAGGAGAGGAAAAACTAGGAAAGGAAATGAGAGCAATGCAAAAAAAATTATGAAAACTAGCAGCTTTGTAAAAGAAACACAAAAAAATACTAAAGAAGATAGCTACTTAAAAAAGTAGAATTGGACAAGTGGTAAAAGAGGTGCAAAACCTCACTAAGAAAATAATTCCTTGAAAATTAAAACTGGGCAAGAGGAAGCTAATGATTCTATGAAACATCGAGAAACAATAAAACAAAGTCAAAATAATGAAAAAATAAAAGAAGTGGCCTAGAAAAAATAAAACAAATGGCCTAGAAAATAGATTGAGAAGAAATAATTTAAGAATTATTGGCCTACCTGAAGAGCCTCGACATCATATTTCAAGAAATTATAAAAGAGAAACTGCCCATATATTTTAGAGTCAGTGGACAAAATAAAAATTGAAAGAATCTGCCAATCATGCCTTGAAAGAGATCCTAAAATAAAAGTAACAGAACATGATAGCCAAATTCCAAAGCTCTCAGGTCAAGGAGAAAATTCTGAAAACAGCCATAAAGAAACCATTCAAATTTCAGGGAGCCACAGTTAGGATTACAATATTTATCAGCTACTTATAAAAAGTTTATTCATAAAAAGTAGAGAGTTTAGGATATGATATTCTAGAAGACAGAGAAGCTAGGATTACCACTAAGAATAAACTGTCCAGACCGAGAGAGAGAGAGAGAGAGAGAGGATTTTCAGGCATTCCTGTGAAAAGAGCAGAATTGAATTTGACATTAAAACACAAAACTTGAGAGGATCATAAGAAGGTAAACATGATAGAGAAATCATGAGGAATTAATAAGGTTAAACTGTTACATTCGCAATTGGGAATATGCTACATGTAAATTCTAAGAACTGTAGGTGTTTATGTAGACAGAGAGCAAAGGTGTGAGTCTATTATGTTGGGATGATCTCCAAAGAAAAACAAAGGGGAAGGAAGGATACACTAGGAGAAGTAGGAAAGGAAAGGAAGAATGGGGCAAAATATCTTGCATAAAGGAGATATACAAGGAAGAATTTTTACAATGGAAGACAAAGTGAAGGGAAGCAGGCAAAATTTGATAATTTCCTCTGAACTGGTTCAAGGAGGGAAGAATATATGCACAAACTCGGTTGGATATAGAAATCCATATCATCCAACAGGGAAGTAGGAGGGAAAAGAGCTAAGAGGAGGAAGATAATGTAGCAGTCCAGGTATACATTAATCTTGATATTATTTTAAGGGTGCTCAAAAAGCTGACTCTTGTATTGCTTATGATTGATTTCTGTAACCTTGAGTTAAAATGAACCTCAGCCTTGCCAAATTCCTAGCCCTTCCCTAAGGCTACACTCTGGAAGATTGGTCAGCTATCTCAGTTGATAGAGCATGAGACTCTTAATCTCAGGGTCATGGGTTAGAGCCATCCAGCAGCTCCACAAAGGTTCCTGGTGGGTAGGACACTCAGAAAGGGAAACTAGGGACTGAGAGAAAATGGATTATGGGTTAAGGACTAATGGAAAGAGAACATAAGGTGAGAATAAAGACACACAATCAAAGAAAGTTCTGGCATAAAGTAGTCAGACAGTGAGCAAGCTCTAGTGGAAAAGAGCTTCACTGGAATGAAGCTCTCTGATGGTCAAGAGCTTCCATGGTTCAGAGCTTTACTGGGATGAAACTCTGATGGTAAAGAGCTTATCCTTAGCAGACATACTGCTATTTTTATTGGGGGTACAGCAGTATAGGGGGAAGGGAAAAGAGGAGTGGTCTGATATATTGGCACTATGAGGTAATCATCACAAGATACAAACTATTGGAAACTAAAACAATAGGTAGAGCCAAAGCCTTGATCAGGAACTCATATGGCCTAAACTAGTGGTTTCCAAACTTTTTTGGCCTACCGCCCCCTTTCCAGAAAAAATATTACTTAGCCCTCTGGAAATTAATTTTTAAAAAATTTTAATAGCAATTAATAGGAAAGATAAATGCACCTGTGGCCATCACTGCCTCCCCCATCACTGCAGCACCTACCAGAGGGCAGTAGCACCCACTTTGGGAATCACTGGCCTAAAATCTTGGTACATATATTAATTGATTGTTATTGGTAAAATAAGGAGACTGAGATAACTGACCAGTCTTCCAGAGTGTAACCTTAGGGAAGGACTAGGAATTTGGCACGGTTGAGGTTCAATTTAACTCAAGGTTATAGAAATCAGTCATAAGCAATATAAGAGTCAGCTTTTTGAGCACCCTTAAAATAATATCAAGATTAATGTATACCTGGGGCAGATTAAGGAAGTTAGTAATCAGAAGCAAAACAGACCTTTGAGGAAGGACAGATAAAAAAAGAGCAAGAAAGATAAACTGAAAAGAATGAGATAGAGGAAAATACGTAGTTAGTGATCATAACTGTGAATGTGAATGGAATGAACTCATCCATAAAATGAAAACAGATAGAAGAATGGATTAGAAACCAGAATCCAACAATGTATTGTTTACAAGAAACATACTTGAAGCAAAAAGACACACAATTAAAACAAGAAGTTGGAGCAAAACATTTAGCTTCTGCTGAAGTGAAAAGAAAGGGCAAAAATCATGACCCTGTGGGATCAAAATAAAAGCACAAATAGATCTACTTAAAAGAGAAAATCAGAGAAATTACATTTGGCTAAAAAGTGCATAGAAAATGAAGTAATATCAGTACTATGAATATATACACCAAAAAACATAGCATCCATATTCTTAAATGGAAAAGTTAAATGAATTAAAGACAGAAATAGACAGTAAAACTACTACTAGAAGACCTCAATTCGTCCCTTTAATAACTAGATAAATCTAGCCATAAAATAAATAAGAAAGAAATTAAGGAGATGAATAGAATTTTAGAAAAGTTTGATGAGATAGACCTCTAAAGAAAACTGACTATGAGTAGAAATGAGTATGCCTTTTTAAAAGCTGTATATGGCACCTTCCCAAAAATTGACCCTGTAGGGGACAGCTAGATGGCTCAGTGGGTTGTGAGCCAGCCCTAGAGATGGGAGGTCCTTGGTTCAAATTTGGCCTTGGACACTTCTAGCTGTGTGACCCTGGGCAAGCAAGGCATAAAACTCCCATTTCCTAGCCCTTACTGTTCTTCTGCCTTGGAATCAATACTCAGTATTAATTCTAGGACAGAAGACAAGGTTAATTTTTTTTTAACTGACCATGTATTAGGGCATAAAAACTCCATAATCAAATGAAGAAAAACAGAAATATTAAGTTCATTCTTTTTAGACCATGACTCAGTAAACTCTATATTTAACAGAGATCCTTGGAATCATGGATCAAAAATTAATTGGAAACTAAATAATCTAATCCCAAAGAATGAGTTGGTCAATAAAGTTAAAGCTAATCAGAAGAGATCAACAAGGAAACTATATTGTATCAAAAAGTACCATACATAATGAAGCATTAACAATATTAAACATATATACATCAAATATTATAGCATCTCAATTTTTAATGAAAAAATTAAATTAGTTATAAATGGAAAATGACAACAAAACAAGTGAGAGACTTTAATTTTCTCCTCCCAGAACTTTATGAATATAACCAAAAAATAAATAAGAAATCAAGTTGATGAATACAATCTTAGATAAGTTAAATATGATAGATATTTGCAGAGAAATGAAAGGGCATCGAAAAGAGTATACTTTCTACTCAGTGGTTCAAGGCACCTTTTCAAAAACTGACTATATATTAGAACACAAAAACAGTTAAATGTAGAAAAGCAGAAATATTAAACGCACTCTTTTCATACCATAATGCAATAAAAATTATATATAAAAAGGAGTCATGGAAACAAAAAGCAATAACTAACTGGAGTCTAAATAACTTAATCATAAAGAATGAGAGGGTAAAGGAAAAATTATCGAAATGATAAATAATTTCATTAAAGAGAATGACAATAATGAGATGACATTCCAAAACTATATAGAGAAAAATGTATATCTCTAAATGCTTATATTAATAAAATAGAGAAAAAGATCAACAAATTAGAAATGTATAAGTCTTAAAAATTAAAGAAGAAATCAATAAATTTGAATGTAAGAAAACCATTGAATTAGTAAATAAATCTAGAAGTTGGCTTGAAAAAAATCAACAAAATTGATAAGTCATTGGTTAATCTGATTTTTTAAAATAGAGAGAAGAAAACCAAATCACAAGCATTAAAGGTGAAAAGGATGAATATCTCGCCAAAAAAAAAAAACAAACAAAAAAAAGGAATGACTTGGTCAAAGAAAAAATTGTAGTAACAATAATTTCAATTAAAGATAACGACAACAGTGAGACAACATACAAAAATTTGTGGGATACAGCTAAAGCAGTACTTTGGGGAAAATTTCTATCTCTAAACATTTACATTAATAAAAAAGAAAAAGACCAATGAATTAGACACTCAACTAGAAAAGTAGAGAAAAAATAGGTTAAAACTCTCTAATTAAATACCAAAATACAAATCCTGAAAATCAAAAGAGAGATTAATATTAATAAAATTGAAAGTAGAAAACAAAACAAAACATTGGGCCAAAAGCTGATTTTATGGTGAAAACACCAACAATAAAATGGACAAATCATTGGTTAATTTGATTAAAAGGCCAATTTGGCTGAACTGTAGAGTAATCATAGGTAATCTTTACCTGTCTCTGTCTCTTTCTCTCCACATATATCTATATATATGGTTTTTATCTATCTTTATATCTGTCTATTTATCTAAAGCCGGGAAAGGTGAATTGAGGTCAGGCAGTAAAAAGTTTCACATGTCAAAGGAGATAGGTTTATGCATGGTAGTTTAAAGTGTTAAGCTACTAGGTTCACTGGGTAATGAGGGCACAAGTAGGACTGATTGTGAAAGTAATCTCCTGGAGAAAAATTAAGGGGTTATGATTTAACCTACATGTTAAATCTTGCCTTGGCCATGGCAAGAAGAAAGGACACTTTTTCAGCAGAAACTGGAGTAAAAGAAAAGAGAACTGGTTAACAATAGGATAGCTATTGAGAAAGAAGAAAAGTGAAGCCAGACTAATGTTGATGACCTGGGAAAGTAATGAGGGGTGGAGGAACTAGAGAACATAGTGAGAATGAATAATGAGTTTAGAAGTAAATGCATGATAAGATGGAATGATAAGAGGCAATGATTAAAAAAACTTCATAGTTCTTGATTATGAAATTGGAACGCTTATAGGAGATGGCAAGATCAAGGGTGTGAGCATTCTTGTGTTGAAGTGGAGTGATAGAATAGGACATGAAAATTAAATAGATTGAGGGCCTCATAGGTCAGCAGACTATATAGAAAGGTCATGTGAAAAACATATGCTATATTCCTTAGAATAAGGGAAGTGTTTGAGTAGAAAGGAAGCTTGTGAGGTACTGAACTCCTTAAGAAAGAAGGGAGTATAGCATGGGAATCAAATCTGTCCTCAGACACTTATTGCCTGTGTGACCTTAGACAAGTCTCTTACCTGCTCTGTCTCAGTTTCCTCATCTGTAAAATGGAGATAATAATAGCACCTACCTTCTAGGTTTATTGCGAGAATAAAATTTGATATTTATAAAGTGTTCTACAAGACCTTTAAGTGTTATATAAATGTTTACTTTTAACTATTATTATTATACACAAAGTAAATAGAAGACAAGTTGTTTTTGTTTTTGTTTTTGTTTTTGAGAAAGGGAAGTACTAGCAGCTGGAGTGTGGGGGTAGTAAATCAGAAAAGTCCTCTGGGAGAAAGTGGTACTTAAACTTAGCTTTAAAAGAAGGTAAGGGTTCCAAAAGCCAGAAGTGAGGAAGGAATGCTTTCTACGCAGAGTGGACAGGAGGTAGAACACAGTGTATTAGCAAGAAAACCAATTTGGATGGATCACACAGAGTGCATAAATTACAATAAACTGTAATAAATAAGCTTGGAAAGGTAGGCTGGAGCTTTGCTATGAAGGCCTTTAAATGTCAGAGGAGTTTCTATTTTATCCTAGAGGCAAAAGGAGTACTTTGGAACATGATCAGACTTGTACTTGATAGAAGATAATTTTGTAGTTGTGTGGAAGATGATTTGGAGCAGAAAGGGAACAGGAAATATTAAACACATGCTTATATATTTGAAAAACAACCCCAGCCACTTTTTAACTTGAAGACAAGCTTCTCTAAGATTTCTGAAGGTCTTTCAGAATTGTTGAAAGGAGAAAACAGTGGGTTGTTCTCTCAAATATAAAAACACTGAAGTTCATTCTTTACAAAATCTTCTCCCCCTCCTACCTTGTGAACAAATAATTAGATTATTGTTTTTATGAAGAGAAATATAGAAGTCTTGCCTCATGATAGACATGTTGAACCCAGGGTGCACAATGAAATGAAATTTTTGGACATGGTCAATGCAGGAATTTGTTTTCCTAGAATTATTCTTATTTATTATTGCTTTGTCCAGTCATTTCAGATGTCTGACTCTTTTTCTGGCCCTATTTGAGGTTTCCTTGGCAAATATACTAGAGTTGTTTGCCATTTCTTTATCTAGCTTATTTATAAATGAAGGAACTGAGGCAAACAGGGTTAAGTGACTTGCCTAGGGTCACACAGCTAGTACGTGTCTAAGGTCAGATTTGAATTCATGAAGATGAATCTGTCCATTCATATTTTTTTAACTTTTTTTCAACTAAAAATCTATTTTTCTCCCTACCAACTTTCCCTCCATTATAATTTTTGGACATAGCCAACGCAGGCATTTGTTTTCTAGAACTATTCAAAAATGAAGAGAGAGAGAGACAATAGGAAGAAAAACAGATATTTAATTGAAAAAATTAAAGTTAAAAATTTTAAAAGAGAGAAATGTAGCTCAAATTCAGGCTCTAATACTTATATCTAAGTGATTTTGAGCAAGTCAGTTTCACTCTGAGACTCTTCATATATATGTAAAACAATGAGACTGGATTAAGTGGTATCAAATTCAAAATCAAAAGACAAGTAAAATGGGAAATGCAAAATGACAGAATAAGGCAAATTAACATTATCTGTGTTGTGCTATATTTTGATTTATTCCCTTTCTGCTATTTCCTGTATTTTATTTATTTATTTTTTTAAACCCTTACCTTCCATCTCAGAGTCAATATTGTGTATTGGCTCCAAGGCAGAAGAGTGGTAAGGGTAGGCAATGGGGGTCAAGTGACCTTCCCAGGGTCACACAGCTGGGAAGTGTCTGAGGCCAGATTTGAACCTAGGACCTCCCATCTCTAGGCCTGGCTCTCAATCCACTGAGCAACCCAGCTTTCCCCTATTTCCTATATTTTAAACTGGTTTGAACAGCACCTAGAGTTTTGTAAGTTTGACACCATGAACTTAGATGATCGCCAAGGTCCTTCTCAGGTCTAGAATTTTAGCCTCTGAGCATATGTAAATAGTAGTAGTGCAAAGAGATTAAAACAAATGTGGAAACTGTGTTTGAGGCTTATGGAGCTAAGGTCTGGATCTACTAACATCTTCTAGGAACTGACTAGAACACTCATCATCAGTTCTGCTACTAACTTGCTATATACTCCTATGATGAAAGTGCTTGAGTTTTATGAATGCGAATCTCCTCTGCTGCAAAAATAGTCAATTATGGCATAAATCAAAGGGCCAGGGGCAGTTTTAAAGCTGAAAAAACTGCTACACAAATGTTCAATCATACAATTAATTTGTAAGATGCCAATGTTCTTCTCAGTGCTGAAGAAAGTATGGCTGTAACAAGTAGAAGAAATATACCTAAGGTTGTTTTTGAAAGACTCAATTTAGAAGAAAACACAAGGAAAGCAGTAAAATTTTCAGTTAATAGCTTACGTGAGTACTGTAGTTCCGAGTTTGTTATTCCAACCAGAGAAGTACACTTCTGATGAACTAAGCACTCAGTCACTGGTGCAATTTGAAGTAAATTGACTTTATGGTTTCCTCAAACAGTCACACCATGTGAAAGACCTAAGCAGTCACAATTTGCACTTGCTATATGCCAAACATTGTGCTAAACACTAGGGATACAAACAGAATCAGTCCTCGCTTTTAAGAAGTTCCTATTCTTAGTGGGGGAGACAGTACATAAAAGAAAATTCCACAGGAGGAATGGTCTTCAGTTGAATGAATGGAGAAGGCTCAGGGGCCCATAGGTTTTCATCAGTAAGTCAGATGTCAGTGGAGATGGGGCCATCTGGAAGAGGGAGCAGGGCAGATGGTAAAGCCTAGCGGTCCTCCAGCTAATCAAAAGGAATAGAATTGTTCATTCCCAGGTCATTTGAACAGTTAAGGATCCCAGATAAGTTCTAGGTGGTCTCGAGAGGGCAAGGAGATGAAAGGCAGGAGAGAAAGAATATAAGCAGGCTTCTCCCCAAAACCTTTTACCCATCAGCCTGTTGATGCCTGAAAGTAGAACAGTAGAGATCCAGAAATCCAGACATTCCATGAGAGGAATAAACTAAAGTGTTAACACTTCTCCACTGTTACTGATTAATGATAAGTTGATCAAACCTTTTTTTTTAATATGGCAGAAGGCTGAGAACTTTTTGAAAAAAAAAATTATATAAATCATTGGTAAGATTAGACAAGGGGAAAACAGAGATGGGTCTAGAGTCAGTCCCAAAGCAGCCTTGGATATCGTAGTGGGAAGATGGGGTTCTGGAGGGTCAGGTTATTGGGTGCCTGGGAAGATGAGGGCCAGGGGACAGGGACAGGAAGGTGCTACTTTGAAAAAGAAAGAGATGCCAGACACAAACTTTATTTATAATTTCAGAATTTTGCAAAGGTCTGACTTTGTACGGATATTTGCTAACTCTGGTCCAAAGGCAACTTTGACCTAACCAGGATGCCAGGGTCATATTCTCACTGTCATCTTTGACTCCTCCCTCATCCTCATTTCATGCATCCAGTCCGATGGAAAGTCTTGTCGTTTTTACCTTCATGGCGTCGTTCCTGTACGTCTTCTCCTCCCATAAGCCATCATTCTGGGGCAGACTTTTATCATTTCATACCTGCACTATAACACAGCCTTCTGGTTGGTCTTCCTACTTCAAGTCTCTCCACTCCAGGCCAGTCTTCATTTCACTGCCCAAGTCATCTTCCTAAAGCATGGATTCTACCACACAACCCCCCTGCTCTGTAACTTTGTGGCTCCCTCCAGATCAAAACCCTGCAGTTGACTTTAAAGCCCTTCATAGACTGTTTCTGCTTTTCTAGTCTTACATATTCACCTCCCTGTCCACACTACCACCCAGTTCCACTGATCTCACTGTTCCTTGCACATGACACTACCTCCCAAATTTATGGTTTTTCATGGTGATTCCCAATATATAAACCATGCTTCCTCTTCACCTCCACTTCTTGGCTTCTTTCAAGACTCAACTCAAAATGTACTTTTGGTAAGGGATTTATTCTGATTCCTCACTGACCCATCTACTCCATGGCTTGCTTTCTGATTCCTTCCCGTTTACACTGTATATAGCTTGTCTTTCCCATTAGGATGTTAGCTTCTTGAGGGTAGACTGTTTTTCCCTTGCTATATAGTATCAGATCCTGATTGGTACAAATAATGAATCCTGTGAAGTGGTAGCATTATATAAATTTGATCTGCATATTTTCACCAGGATAGAACCAATGAACTATGTGTTACATATAATTTCAAATAGGGTGAATTCTAATACACATATCACTTTGTGGGATTCATTATTCACATTATCTGTATCCCCAGTGCTCAGGAGAGTTCCAGGCACATATAATTCTTGACAAATGCTTATGATTGACTGGTTGAAATGGTTTACATTGTCTGACTTTTCTTTCATGTCTGTGTGATCTCTACAGATAGAGATGATGATAAATCCTGCTTCTTCTAAAATAACGTCTGGAACACTGTTTAGTGTGCTTACTGATAGTTTTGATTTCACTGTGTAAAAACTGTTTATTTGTGTCCTTTGACCATTTGTTGATTGGGGAATGGCTTAATGTTTGGTAAATTTGACTTAGTTCCTTATATATTTGGGAAATTAAACCTTTGTTAGAGAGTTTTGTTATAAAAATGTTCTCCCAGTTTGTTGTTTCCTTCTAATTTTGGTTGCATTGGTTTTGTTTGTACAAAACCCTTTAAATTTGATACATTCAAAGTCATTCATTATACATTTTGCAATGTCCTCTATCTCTTGCTTGGTCTTAAATTCTAATATAACTTTCGGGAAGCTGTCATTACATATTTCTAAGTAGCAAATCAGGAAATTAGATAGTGTATATAAGCATATGCATATATGCATATATATAAAATGTGTGTATCTATGTGCATATGCACATTGAATATGTATATATTTATGTTCATATATTTTATATGTAGTATATGTTTAAATATATATTGATATGTGTGAATATTTTGAGTAAATGTATAATTCAATATAATCTAGAAAAATAAAAGTAATACTCAAATCACAACAATATTTGTACCGTTTTTATTTGTAAAAATAACCATCTGAATGCATTTCAATAGTTTACAGTTATGTATTTCATTACATTAATAGAGCATTCAGTAGTTGAAAAAGATATTAAACTGTGCTTGAGAAGATTCAGATTGGATCAGTCACTTAATGAATTAATTTTTTTCCTCATTTTTACAGTTATGACATTTTCTGAAGTCATTCAACTCCAATTTACATAATAAAACATTACAGACAAAATCCCACTGAAACTATCAACCAATAATTTTTGCCGTTACAAATATGTTATGCAAAATATAACACTGGCACCAGATAAGTATCATCGTGCTTTGTAAAGATATATTGCACATGCTAAAGCATAAAATATGTTGACAAAACTACCAAACATAAGATATTGGCTTTGAATATTTAGATCACTGCATAAGAAACGCATAGAATTACATTTACAATTACATTGCTCAGATTGTCACTATTTTAAAACGCTTTTCCCCTCTAACACTGATCTATGGTTTACAGTTTCTTTAAGAAGAAAGCATTTTTAGCACTGCAAAAAAAAAAAAAGTCATACATCATTCCTATGGAAATTTAGTATATTCATTTTAAATTCAAAGCAAGTGAAAGGGAATGGGGAAAAAGACTTTATACATTCAAAGAAAGTTGGAAATAAAAACTGGCTGATATTATATTGCTTTGATAACACTCAAATGGAAAAAAATACGATAAATTTCACAAAACATTTTCAGAATACACAAATATAAAAAGGCACTCTAACTTCATATTACAAGACCAAAAAAGACACAAATTCTTAAACCAAACCAACAGAGAGCTAACCAAGTTTCTCAACAGTACAAAGGATAACTACTGCAGCAATTCATTTGATGTTCTTGCTCTAGTTTAATAATAAAATAACAATTCAAGCAGCTGTTTACTGCATAAAGTACCAAACATACTATGGTGCCCTTTTAGTAGTGATAAATAGAAATCCCCTGAGCTATTTACTGTAGGATCAGAACAGATTTTAGGCAATTTGGAGATAGTAACATATTACTAAAGATAGGCAGACACTGGTGAACAAGAAGAGTTATGTGCAATGCAAAAAATCTCCGTGTCTCTGGTTAAAATACAGTCTTAAAAAAAGTAAGAGCGATAAACACCATGATGTAGGAATCTGAAAATTTATTTTAAAAAACTTTTTTTCTTAGTGAGCCTTATTCAAAATATGATTTTCTTTCTAACAGTAGACTTAGAAGATACAAAAATCAAATGCAGTCTTTACTTACGTCCTAAATAAAGCAAATTTTGTAGTCAACAAAAACAATTCAAGAAAAGGGGAAAAAAGAAATTTAATGGTCAGTTCCTGGTAAGCATGTTTCAATTTTATCCCTTTGTCCTTCTTACAATTTAACAGAGTAGAGAGGTAAAATACAGTTCCACTGAGACTAGCTTGTGTTTTGCTTTAATATTACCTGTTCTCTCTGCTCTTCTACAGAAAAATTCAACACTAGTCCTTTAAAAGAAGCCATTTCATTTCCTGTTCAAAAGGTTACTTCCTTTCATTCCAAACCATCTTAGTGAGATTTCCAGTCACTTCTAGAAAAAGACACCACAGTATACAGCTCTCCTACAAAGCTAGTTCCCCCTTATTTTCAGTGCTTTAATAAAGATAAGGTAGTTATTGCTAGTTAGCAACTTTTTTTTAATCATTCTCAAAAAAAGAATACAGTACTAACGTTAAGAAGGAGAAGGGAGGAAACACTCCTCTTTCCCCAGAATTCTAAAAAAGTGTCATTGAACTTTGCCAATGAAATTAATACCAATTCTACAAGTTCTTGGAACAAGCTCTCATTCATGATGAGTAAAATAAGTTTGAATTTTTTAACTCCCCCAAGATGCTAAAAGACTAAGATATTTTACAGTTATTGAAAAACACAATATAGTATCTGTAGTTTACTCAGATATCATAGAACACTGTTTTAAAAAATTCTCATGATTATTATAAAATAGAAATTTCCAGGGCTAAACTAGAAAAAGAGAGAAATATCAGAGGAACAGCCCCTCATGAAATATATTTCTTTCTTTTTTCTTGGCTCAAGTGGAAAACTAAGTATGTGGATTAGTGATTTTAACTTCTTCTCTCAGAGAGCATGAGCCAACAGCCCAAATCAGAGTTTTCCTACTAGGATCCTTTTATTGGGACTATGGGTAATCTTGTGATTAATAAGATCATTTTTGAACCTTTCACTTCTGGGTCACTTTGACATATACCACTATCCATTTCTATTCTCATCTCTTGAGAACTGTGTCTAGAGTATACCCACCTGGAGTCTGGCCTTCCTTATTGAGAGACAGTAATGCCCTGCAAGCTACAGTGAGGGAGTGTAAGGGAATGACTCTGCATTCTGTATCCCCCCCTAACAGATATGGAAGAACCTGAGGTTAGCCTGGAAACATTAACAATAGATATGCTGGGTATAGGGACCCTAGGCATTCTGGCTAGCCCAGAGTCAAATTTTTTTTTTTCTTTGTTAGGCCAGATAAGACACATAACAATTAAAACATAACCACAGAGAAAATTCCTGGGCTTTTGCTTCACTTCAAATAAATATAAACACATTTACATCAAAAGTATATATGAACATTTTCTCTGGTTTGGCAAAAAAATAAATTGTGGTCAACACATCATCAGTTACAAATGTTAAGTTGTCAACTATAAATCTGTGCCATAAGAAATGTAAAATACAACCAAGACTCAAAAAGTTTACTTTTTAACTCTTTAGAAAAGCTACATCATTTCTCGCTTCTATTTTGAAGGAAAAAAAATTTATCTTCCATTTTAGACACTGAAGCATTTTGGTCCTCGTGTATAGCTGGTTGACGATATATATATATATGTACATATATATATATATGAAAATATATATACATATATATTTTTAAAGAGTTTCATTCTTCTTTTTGAGCATCTGTCCCAGGTGAGGAACGGGGTCCATTTGACCTAGAAGCTTTGGCAGAAGGAGCAGATACAGTATTCACAATGTTGATCCCACTTATAAAGTAAATGCCAATTGTCTTTTTGTTCCCCCAAGACTCATGTTACTACTTCCCATTTTGTGCCTATGTTCACTTTGGGACTTACATTGTTTCTACCTTTGTGTTATTCTTGAACAAAGAGACTATTCTTAAGATAGTGTAAAAATATTTTTTATAACCTAGAGGTTAATTTTTTTTAAAGGAAGTATTCTGATTTAATTAAGGATTGTTTTAAAAATAACTTTGCATTTGAAAGTGGCAGATTGCCATCAAATTTGTGGACCATGTAATTATCAGCTAAATTTTCTAGAGTAGGTTAGAGTTGAATGGACCAGGTGAAAATTCTTAATGATCCATCATGAAATCCAGTGCATGTCATATCTGTATTACTCATTAAAAATACAATCAAAATTTAGATCAATATTTATCTGTTGTATATAGAGACAGGCAGAAAGAGGGAGAAAGAGATAAGAGACAGAGAAAATACATGGGAATGATTAAATTCTCCTAGCAACAATAATCCAGGCAATCTCTCTGAAAGAGAACTTTACCTTTGGCTTGTAATGAGGAAGTAAACATCAGAGTGAGGAGAAATTTGAGGCTAAACTCCCCCATGGTGTACAAGAAAGCCACATGGATAAGCTTCTGAGAATTAATTGTACAGCAAGAACATAATAAAAAATAAAATCCTAATATAATAGTCCCATTCTCTGTTGTATTATTTCAAAAGAAAAAATAAGAAAATGTATTTTAAAAAATTCCCTACTTAAGATGAGAGGTAGACTTTCACAGTAATACTTTAGATAGAAAGAAAACATGACACAAATCAAAATCAGGGCACATTTTGTGAGAATGTTTTCCATTAAAATCTCCAAGTCCTCTCCTATGGGTTCATTGAACATTTTACTAAACTCTTCAATTTTCTCAAAGCTTGGGTCCATAATGATATTCTGATACAACATAATTTGGGGAATCAAAATTCGTCCTGCCCCACCTTCTCCACCTAATATAAGTGATTAAGTGAAAGCTTCTGAAGTCCAGAGTCAAAATGTTTCCGAATCAGAATCATTTTCATTGTACCCGTCCTCTGATCCTATATTGTGAGAGCAAGAGCTAACGGTGCCACTCAGATTGGTGCCATCGCAGATCTGTGTCCTGCTCAAATGGTCTTTTTTAAAACAAACGAAGTTGAAAGCCGTCATTGTACTGGAAGGAGAAAAAGGCATCATGGTAGCCAAAATGAGTGCCAGGCAGTCAGCCACGTCCTTGTTAGGAGCGCAAGCCAGGGCTGGGGTATGACCTGGGCATAAATGCAGACAAGGCAATGGTTAGTACTGGGGAAATTGAAGGGAAAAGTGAGCATTCCACAAATACATCTCAAGATGATTTTGTAAGCGAGAGATGTATATCAAGTTAAAACCATGCCAGGCAAGAAGATGAGTTACTTACACTAAGTAGACATGCTGGAGGTTGGAGTCAGAGGGAAGGAAAGTCAGGGTCAGGGCACTGGGGGAGGGAAGGGAGGAAGAGACAATTTATGAAGGTTTTCAGCTCATGTGACCACAACAAGCACTTTTAAGTTAGGGGGTATTTAGCCTTCACCAAATGGACAAAAACACTGGAAGAACACAGATCCACAACAACAGAGATGAATACAATATAGCGCGCATGGTACTATGAACCTGATACAGTGTTCAGACTCGGTTCATAGGGACAAAATCTCATTCTGAGAACAATGACTTTCAGTTGTAGACAAATGTGCATCAGATAGGAAAAAAAATTTTAAGTTAGGTATCAATAAGTATCAAGTTATGCAGTTCATCATTTAATGCATACTAATCAACTGGTGTTTTAAGGGACTAAAATGTATTCATTGGTACAGATATAACAAATTATACACATGGGATATATGAGAACGATTAGTCCTTATTGATCAAAATTTTCTTTTCTTGGATATTTGAATTGGCAATCCAATTAATTAAAAATACAAACAGAACAGAAACCCAACTCTGGAACCCAGCAGATGTGGCAAAGGGGAGGATAGCATGAAGAAATCTTTCCTGAATCAAAGTTTGAGCTTTACAATTCTTGATAGAAACAAACAAACAAAAATTCTAGAGATTTCTTGTTAAACACTTGATTCAGTTCCTACAAGTCAAATGCTCTCATTTCAAAACAGGTACCTGAAGAAGGTATAGGTATATTTTTTTTATGGCATTCTATCCATATCAACTTGAACTCTCGTGACTTAGGCAAAATGGTGGCTTATACTACAAAGGGCACCGAATTTAGACTTGGGTTTGAGTTCTGAACTTGTCACATTTTAGTTATGCTCCTGGGAAAAATTATTTCACTTTGCCTCAGTTTTCTCCTTTGTAAAATGTGGTAATAATACTTGAATTATCTACACTCACCAGTTACTATGATGAAAATATAAATCTCAAAGCACTATAGAACTATATGAGCTATTATAATATTAATATGCAACTATTATAGTGCCTAATGCTGGATAAGAGCTTTTGACACTAGCTATTTGGGTAGGATCACAATGTCCTATTAGACTATTAGTATAATGAGGGAATAATTTATTCAACACATTGGATCTAGTCCAAGGAATAAAAATTCTTATGGTGTCATTACCACTTCATTTCTTGTTGGTAATTTACCAAATTTCCCTGTCAGAAACTTCCCTAACTCCACATTGTTGAGAAAGCAAAAATAAATAAATACATACATAAAACAAAAACCAGGTATTCTATATTTTATACAAAATGAGTAATTGATAAAGGTTCCATGATTCCAATATGCTGAATAATACCACCTCTAAAGACAGGGGTTCTTAACTGAGGGTCTATGGACCATCAAAGGATTCATGGATATAGTTAAAGGCACCTGTGAATGTTAATTTTACTAAGCTCAAACTGAAATTTAACATTTTCTTTGATTATGAATAAAATAACCCAAACTTCTGAGAAGGGGTTCCTGGGCTTTATCAGATTGCCAAAGGGGTCCAAAAAAAAAAAAAAAACCCAGCTCCAAAATGCATTTGGCCATTCTTGGCAAAGGCGGATGTGGGTCACTACAGCTATCACAAAATTCATATCTTTGCACCCCAACTATATTAAAGTAGCCTAAAGGCAGGTACATATTTCATCAATAGAACTGCAGTGGTGGTGGTGATAGGGAGAAGGGAAGTAATGGGGGAAGAGAAAGGGAAAGGAAAAACCAAGGAAATGGAATCGGGGACAAATTTCCCCTCCTTTTCCCAGATGAATCAGGTAAGGGACAGGGCAGGGCACATGCTATGATAAATGAGGCTAAACAACCAAAAATATTGAGTTAGCTAATGATATCATTATGGCTGCTTACTTCTGAGAAATATGCATGCGCTGCTAATTCCAATACCTGTAATAAGCATTTAAGTGAGTTATGTTAATACATTTTGTTATAGTGCTATAACTGAGCCACATTTTTAATTTCATAACTCATAAATATTGAGAATTTTCCATTCGTTTCCAGCATAATTGATACTGTTCTAAAAAAATGTTAAATATAAGACACCTAACATTTGGTGCTTATTCACTTTTACCAGAAAGAAAATGTTTGAGAGTTTATTTCAGATTTTTTGTTTTCTATATCATGGTATAGTGGAAAGTGTACTGCATTTGGATTCAAAGGATCTGAATTTGAATCCCATTTCTGCCACTTATTAAATGTGTGATTTTGGGCCAATCACTTACTTAATCAATCTGAGTCCTTTTTCTGTAGAATGACAGGGTTAAGCTAGATGACCTCAGCTTCCTTTCAGCTTTAAATTTATGTTCTACAATCCATACTTATTATTTCACTGGTGAAAGGAATTCCCAATGTGGAAATTCTCTATACTAATAGAGATTAGAAATTCACCTCTAATTTATAGTTTTAGAGAGTTGTTTGGGGCTAATGAGAATTTAAGCAATATGCCCAAGATCATGTAATTAGCGTATATTGACTCAGGCTTTTTTTTTTTTTTTTTTTTGCCTCTAATGCCAGCTCTCCATTCTGTATGCCATATGTCTCTTACTTTCTTTAGAAGTAGAAATGGAAGTTTTCTATCAGTTTAAAACCATAGAATTGTAGATTTAGAGGTGAGAGGGATTTTAAACCTATTCTAATCCAATTCCATCAATTTACAGATGAGAGAACTGAGACCCAAAGAAAGACTTGTCCAAGTCCACATAACTAAAAGGTTGTAAAGTGTGCATTTGAACTCAAGTCCTCTGACTCCAAGTCCAGAGCTGTCTCTAATAAATCAGGCTGATTAACCCTCTAAGAGAGAATTTTTTTTTAAGGAGATTTCTATAGGTCAGGAAATATATTCAGTTCTAGAAATTAAAATCAAAGAATTATAGATTTAAATTTAAAGGAACCTTAGAGGTCATGTAGTCCATTGTCCTTATTTTACAGATGAGGAAACTGAGGCTAAGAAAAGATAAGTAACTTGCCCAGGGTCATGTAGCAAGAAAATGTTAGAGGCAGAATTTCAATTTGTTTTTTTCTGACTCCAAGTTCAGAACTCTATCCACTATGCCAAGCTGCCTCTCAATTCTCACATATACCTTAAAACTTCCAAACAGGAATCTTTTTAATAGCACCTCTGTTTTGGTCTGACAATTGGAAATACCAAGGTTGATCTCAGAATGATCTGGGACACAATCAAGCACACATCCAAAAATTCTGGGCCCTCACACATGCACTATTGATAGATATCTCCCTAAACTCGTCAGGGCATGCAGTTGGAATTTATTGTGCCAAGTTCAAAAGCTTTGAATAAGTTTAAAATGTTTTGACTACCACCCTGAGGAGTTAAAGACCAACAGCTGACAATACATGCAAGGTGGAAACTTTAGGAGGGTTTACATGGTTTACAGATAGGGCAAGATCTCCTTGCCCGATTCCTTACACACAATGAGCTTCCAAAGATTAGTCGTTTGACCTTTTTAACCAGCTCCTATCTACCTTTGGCTTTTCTTTTAACCAGCTCCTTTCTATCTTTGGTTTATCTGGCTTCCAAAAATATACAAAAGGATATAGCAAGAAGGTGAAGATTGCTTCCTCTTACCATTTTCATCTAAAGCAAGGACACAGGCTCCCTTCGCTAGCAGCTCTTCAACCACCATCTTCAAACCATTCCGTGCAGCAATATGGAGAGGTCTACAAAATACAGTATTTAACTTCAAGGATAGCTTCAAAACCTACCTTAAAAATAACTTTTGGAGGCAGCTAGGTGGCTCAGTGGATTGAGAACCAGGATAGATGGGAGGTCCTAGGTTCAAATTTAACTCCTAGCTGTGTGACTCTGGGCAAGTTGCAGCTCTCACTGCCTAACCTTTACTGCTCTTCTGCCTTGGAACAAATACACAGTATTGATCCTAAGACAGAAGGTAAGGGTTTTGAAAAAAATAACTTTCAAGATAAAAGTAATATTTATATTATAAAAAGTGGAGAAGAAAGGATATTTTTTAAAACCTTTGTCAAACAACTAAATTCTGAATTTGAGTTCAACTGTAGGTTTTCTTATGAGGTTTGTTGATATAATATTTTACTGATGATAACAACCAATATAATTCCTCCAATTTAGGCCTAGATAGTCTCATAGAAATTGAATTGATTTCAGATGGAAATATGCATTTCAGAAAATTCTGATGATAATAGAAACAAGAAAACTCTGGTATATGGGTCAAAGGAAGAAGTCTAGGCCACATTATTGATGTATTAAATATTGCTCCCACGTATATTATATCATTTTCATCCTGATAAATTCCTTACTATTTGAGCTACATTATAAATACTACTCTTACATACTGGTTCCAAGAATAGAATACATAGACATAATATAATATCCACTTAATAGAAGAGGAATGGAATTCATGGAAATGCAAAATGACACAACGGAAAAAAAACAATGGACTTGGCTTCAAATATTGGCTTTGCCACTCACTTCTTTTAGGACCTTGGGTGACTTAGTTCCACTATCTTCAAAATGGAGATAACAATTATTGTACTATTGTTGACTCAAAGAGTTTTTGTGAAGATCATAGACATATATGTAAAGAGCTACAGAAAGGTCAACTATTATTGTTAAATAGTTGCTAACTTATAGGAAAGAAGCTTTTAGAGGGTTTTTTCCTCCTTTAAATCATAGGAAAAAAACAAAAGATTACTATTAAGGCTTTGATCTATCATTATGTAGCTTCAGAGCCAGGAAGAACCTTGATTCAAATCCCCGTTCTGGCACATCTTGGCTATGTGACCCTGGGCAAGGCACTTAACCATAGCACACTAGGTAATCTCTAGGACTATAAATTGCACAGAAGGTGCAAGCCTGAATTAATGAAAAATGTTTCCTCACCCAGGAGCTCACTGGTGTACCAGTGAAATCACAGATCCAGTTCCTTGCCCTCTAAACTGCAGGAAGTCCAAGGCTTTAATGTTAACTTGCAGTGTCCATTACTATATCATGGTTTTAGAATATAAAATTTCAAAGAAATTCTTTTTCTATAATATTAGATTGTATTAATTCCCTCTCTTCTCAACATCTTAAAAATCAACTACATTTCCCTTTATTGTCTCTTCCTTTACTATGTCTCTTATGAAGAGGGGTGACCTTATATGCCTTTGATGCCTGGCTGTCCTGATTCCTCCAGATTACCCACATAAGTATGCTCCCCCTCTAAGTTTCCATCTCTCCTTATTTACTACTTCCTTCCCCACTACCCTGAAAAAAAAAACCCTGAAAAAAACCCTTACCCTCCACTGTACTATCCCCTCAAAATACTGTTCTACATCTCTCTTCCTTTTCATAGTCAAACTTCTAGAAAGTTTGACTATCTATTTCTATCCTCAATGTCCCAGTTCTTTTACTTACTCTCAACCCTTTGCAGTCTGGATTCTGATCCTCATTTTTTGACTGAAACTATTTTCTTCAAAGTTATCTCTTAATTACCAAATCCAATGGTCTTCTTTTTTTTTGTCTTCCTCTTTTTTTTTTTTTAACTTCTTTGAAGTATATGACATATTAGACTATCCTCTCTCCATTCCTGGACACATTCTTCTTCCTGGACTCTAGTAATACTATTGTCTTTTAGTTCTACTTGTCTCCTTCTGTCTACTTTGCTGTATTCTTCATTTATATCATGCCCTCTGATTGTGTGTGCCTCCCAAAACTCTCCTTGGACTTCTTTTTTCTTTCGAGTCACATGGGTTTAATTATCATCTCAACTGGGGAATGGCTGAACAAATGATGGCATATTAATGTAATGGAATACTATCATACCCTAAGAAATGGACTCAACCTCCCTTTCCAGCTTTATTCCCTTTCCTATACTCTATGGTGCAATTAACCTGAACATCTTACTATTTCTCATACATAAAACAACATTTCTGGTCTTTTTACCTTTGTACCAAGTGTTCCTCATTCCTGGAATGAACTACTTGATTTTTACCTCTCAGAATCCTTCAAAATTCAGTTCAAGACACTTTAACTAAACTTTTTTTTTTCTAGTTGTTAATACCTACCCTCAACTTCCCATTTAAATAGTTTACATAAATTTTGTATGTACTGATTTACATAAATGTTGTTTCTAATAATAGGATGCAATCTCCATGAGAGACAAAACTATTTTATTATTGTCTTTGTATCTCTAATACTTAGTACAGGGCCAGATACAGAGCAGGTGCTTATTAAATGTTTGTGATAGAGTACTGGGTTTGGAGTCAGGAAGCCTTGAGTTCAGTTCTACCCTAAAACACTTATTACCTGCTCAAGTCACTTAACCTCTGTCTGCCTCAGTTTCTTCATCTATAAAATGGAGATAAAAATGGCATCTCCCTCACACAGTTATTGTTAGGATCCAATGAGATAATATTTGTAAAATGATTAACAGAGTGCCTGTTTACATGGTAGACACTTTATAAAGACTTGCTCCCTTCTCCTAACCCCTTAAATATTTGTTGAGTGATAGTGCAATTGTCAAAGTGATTTCAAACAACTAAAAATCAAACATTTTCCAGATATTTCACATAACGGCTACATGGAATTCGATTGAAATTTATTAAGACTACATCATGGAAAATTTTCAATCCTCCCTAGGGAGAAAGGAAATATGAAATTAGAATTCTTCCATAATTTCACATGATACATACTAGATTTAGAAAGCATGTTAGATTTAGATTCAGAAGTTCTGGGTATGACTATTGGCTATGTCATTTACTATCTTCTATGTCTTTGGGCAGGTGACTTAGCCTCTCCAATTATCAATTTCCTCAATTTTATCCAACTCAAATGACTTTTAAAATTCCTTCCAGCTTTAAATGAATGATTCTAAGATAATATAGTTATGCAAGGAGTTTTGCCAATAGAGAAATATTAAAAATTAATAAATATTTTACAGAATTTCCTAGAGAGATACAAATTCCTAGAGAGAACTACTAGATTTTAATTAGGACTCCTAAAATATTTTAAGGAGGCTAAATTTTATAGCCCCCAAGGATGATAACAATAGCTGACATTTTTCCTCTTGCACCTTGAAATTTGCAAAACAAAAATATCTCTTATCTCATTTGATCTTCACAATAATCTTATTGGATAGAAAATAATATAGTTCGAACACTGTGCTGATTTGCATGGTGTTCTTGGTCTGGCCACCTGCCTCTTACCAACTCTTGCTTTATACTTCCATTTGCCAGAAGTCATTTCATGCCCACATTATGTCTCATACACTAAAATTAGTACATTGCATTAAATTAGTATCATGACAAGAAAGGTCAGACAGGAAGTTCTTTGAAAAGACATAACACAGGTATTATTATTCCCATTTACAAATGAGGAAATAGACTCCGAGAGTGAATTTATATACTCAAAAAAACTAATAAGAATCAGAGACAGAATTCAAACCCAGGTCACTCTTGTTTTCATGTTCAAAATTATTTTTCTTTTTTAAATGACTGTGTATATTTAAAGAGTAAAATCTCAGCAGTTAGTACTTACGTCTGCAATGTATTATTTGTTGCATTAATAAGGCTCTGTTCTTGTATCTTGTCAAGTATTAACAAGGCACATTTTTCATGACCCTAATAAAGAAAACAAAGATCATATAGAAATGATAAAAGAATGTTAGATACATGGGAAATAACCTCATGGAGGAAATAGTTAGCTTAAGACTTCAAATTTCAAAATAACTTCATGGTCTTGACAAAACTAAGGGGGATCCTAGTACTGAAGTCAAATGCAACAAAGTTGCCAAAACACAAATATAGCCTTTGCTTCAATCGTCAGACTCAATCAAGCCCAGTAAGATTTAGTTGTCTCATACTGAAAATATATATAGAACTTCATCAAATACATAAGAATACGATCCATTCCCCAAATTGATAAATGGTCAAAAATATGAACAGACAGTTTTTGAATGAAGTCAAAGTTATATATAACTAAATAAAATTGCTCTAAATCATTATTGATTAGAGAAATGCAAATCAAAACAAAAGAGATATCATCTTATACCTATCAGACTGGCTAAAAGGATAAAAGATCAAAATAGTAAATGTTGGAGGGGATGTGGAAAAATGGGGACACACTGTTGGTGGAACTGTAAGCTGATCCAACCATTTTGGAGAGCAATATGAAATTATGCTCAAAGAGTTCTAATAACTTTTGACTCAGCAATATTACTATTAGCTTTATTTCCTAAGCTGATCAAGGAAAATTGAGAATAACTTATTTGTTCTAAAATATTTATAGCAACTCTCTTTGTGGTGGTAAAGAACTGGTGATTAAAGGGATGCTCATTAATTGAGGAATGGCAAAACAAGCTCTGACATAGGATTGTGATAGAATATTACTGGGCTATAAGAAATTACAAACGATTAATTTTGAAAAAACATGGAAAGACCTACATGAAATTATGAAGAGTGAAATGAACAGAATCAAGAGAATATTATATACGGCAACAGAAATATCATTTGAATAATGTCTTGTGTATGTCCATCTCCAGAGAAAAAAATTGATAAATAGAAATAAACAAGACATAGTCATATATATATATTACACACACACACACACACACACACACACACACACACACACACACACAAGTATCTTTTTGTCAAATGATGCCTTCTCTCATGGGGGAGAGGAAGAAATTAATTGGGTATTTAAATGTAATAAATTAATGAATTAAAAAATATTTAGTTGATACTTATCTATAGCAGCAGGATGAATTATAGGAAAATGATATTTCTGAACTAACATTTAGGATTAATCATGTGGATAACCAAAGTAGGGTCAAGCTCAGATTATGAGGTACTATATTGATTAGAGTAGAGAATATCCTATAATTCTTTCAGGGATATTTTTAGTATAGAAATTCTTCCTTTAGTATAGAAATTCATAGAGACTACCTTTGCTGACTATGCCATCCTATAATAAACTATGAAGATATTCTTGTCTTTAATCTAGCATTTATATTATGATACAAATTAATTATCCTTTTAGAATCACAGTTCTAATCTTCCCAATCAGACTGTAAACATTTGGAGGGAAGAAACATATTTTTAAAAATTGCCCATAGAATCTAGAAGAGTACCTTGAAAGTAGTAATACAAAATAAATACCTGTTGATGCTTATGACAAGTACTGTCTTACAAAATTTCAGACATTTCACTCTTTTTTAAGGTAGAAATGAGGAATACAGAAGGAAAGTGTTGTTGGAAATAAAATTCTTAAATGTTCACAGATATTGTCTGTGTTCTATTCATTTGCTCAATAGTAGAATTTTTTAGGCTATATTTAGACAATACTATCTTCTGAAGCCCATGAATCCAAGTATAAATGCCCACATTCTGAAGAGACATCTGACTATATTACCAAGGTTTCCATCTATTCTCAGACCAAAGCAATGTCTATACAACTGAGATTATGTATAAGAAATATTGCAAGGGCAATCAGCTCCAGGCAATGAACAGGGTTCTAGAATCTTTTCTACATTCCAATTTCACTCTCCATTCATCTATAAAAATGTCAGCACAATTCTGAGGGACTTATGATAAAGAATGCCATCCACCTCCAGAGGAAGAACTTTTGGAGTTGGAATTCAGATCAAAGCATGTGATTCTTTATTTAAGTTTATTTCTGTTTTTGTTTTGGAGTGTTTGGTTTTAGACGATTATTCTTTTGCAAAAATGAACAATAAGGAAATATGTGTTGCATGATAATACATGTATAATCCAAATAGAATTGCTTGCTAGCTCCAAGAGGGGGAAGGGAAAGGAGGGAGGGAGACATTTTGAATCATATAACTTCAGAAAACTTATGGGGGAGGGGGCAGCTGGGTAGCTCAGTGGATTGAGAGCCAGGCCTAAAGATGGGAGGTCCTAGGTTCAAATCTGGTCTCAGACACTTCCCAGCTGTGTGACCCTGGGCAAGTCACTTGACCCCCATTGCTTACCCTTGCTACTCTTCTGCCTTGGAGCCAATATACAGTATTGACTCCAAGACGGAAGGTAAGGGTTTAAAATAAAAAAAAGAAAACTTATGTGGAAAATTGTTATTACATATAATTGGAGAAATAAAATATCTTCATAATAAAAAAATTTTTTAAGTGATAGCATTTTGGGAAATGGATATCCTGACCTATTCTTTTAAGTATTCTGATTACAAATATATAAAAAACACAATTTCTAGAAATTATTTACATACTTTACTACAAGCCAAATGTAAGGGCGTATTCAAATCCTTATCCTTTACAGTTAGATCAGCCTTGGCACTGTTCACCAGAAGATCTAAAAAAAGAAAGAAAGAAACCCAAACAGGTTATTGGCCCCAAATGCTAATCATATGCAATTTGAAAAAGTTAATGAAAACAGCATCATGAAAAAAGTGGCATGTACAGACAGATATAACCCACATGACATTGGCCAACAATATCACTAATAAAATATAATCCAAAGTCAGGATCGTTCACTTATAAGACTTTTAACACTTTCACTTAACATCAAGTTTTCAAACAAACATGATGTCAAGTAGCATGTTATCATTAACTCCTCAGTTTTCATCAGTTGTCAAATCTGACCATATCTGCCTTGATATTTCTTTCTTTTTTTTTTTTTTAATTTTAAAACCCTTACCTTCCATCTTGGAGTCAATACTGTGTATTGGCTCCAAGGCAGAAAAGCTGTAAGGGTAGGCAATGGGGGTCAAGTGACTTGCCCAGGGTCACACAGCTGGGAAGTGTCTGAGGCCAGATTTGAACCTAGGACCTCCCNGCCCAGGGTCACACAGCTGGGAAGTGTCTGAGGCCAGATTTGAACCTAGGACCTCCCCATCTCTAGGCCTCGCTCTCAATCCACTGAGCTACCCAGCTGCCCCCTGTAAAGTTATGTTTTAACTGATGTTATCTCCACAAATTTCCCGATAAAATTTCCAAAGAACATATCTCATTTTTATATGTTTGCATGCTGTCTCCCCCATTAGATTGTGAGTTCTTTGAAAATAGAGATTGTTGTGGGTTTTTCCCCCTTTTAAAAATATTTCTGATGCTCACAACAGTGTCTGGTAAATTATAGGTACTTAATGAATACTTGTTGATTTGATTCAAAATAAAATATGCTTTGCCCCCTCTCAAGTGCCTGTTGTTTTCCCCCATTCAAAACATTTGGGCATAATTTCAGTCATAATTTTTTGGGAGGTTGGGGTGGTGGAAGAATCTGAATCTGTGTTGTAATGAAAAGAGATTGCCAGTTGGGCAAGTTGTATAAATTCTCTGGGCCTCACTTTCCTCATTTATAAAGAGATTAGACTAAATGGACCTCCAAATTTCACTTCAGCTCTAGACCTATGAATTGATTTAATCAATGGGAGGCTCCCTCTACCAATGCAGATGGGTAACATCAATCTAGTAACAAGCATTGGTTAAGTACTTACTAGGCAGTTAGGTTACAAAATGTAAGCTTCTTGAAGACAGAAATTGTTTAATCTTTATTAAAGACAAAGTCCAAGGTAGAATAATTTCTGCCTTTGAGAAGCAGTTTATATTTTTAATAGAAGAGATACTGTATACATACATGTCAACTCTTTAATATTGGAGTTGACTTAAAACTGTCCTAATGCAGTTTTCACTTTAATAGTTTAAAACTGAACTAAGATTTTGTGGACACCCTCTATATAGCCACTTAAAAGCGTTATTTTTATGTTGCCCACTGGATTTCTTCAAATTAGGTTATGAATGCCAACAACATAAACATATTTTATTTAATTCATAAAATGTAATTTACAACAGGTCACTGTTAAAGATGGCCTCCCCTCCTACCTACAATAAGGCAATTTTCTCCATATACTTTAAAATAACAAAACAATAATCACATTATTGTTACCTAACATTTATACTCACACAGCACAGTGCAATGGAGTGAAGGGATTACCATTAAATTTGCGAAAACATTTTTGTTCCAAAAGTACCTCTATACAGTTTTCATTACCTGTACAGAATAAAATGGGTTCAGAGTTGTTAAATATATTCTAAAAACAAAACAAACAAAATCTGGAGTACATAAGTATTAAATTATAGACAAAAACTTTTACTATCAGATTGGCATCATATATTTTCCCTGAAATAAAATACCTAAAAGATAAAGTGCTATTAATTATACTCAAAGATATTTTGAAACTATCAGAACAAAATTAAAACAAAGTTTCCATAGTTTGAACTTCTAGGAAAATAGCTTTATTTTTGTATCAATGAATGCATATTTATAGCTTATTATGTGTCATGCACTATATGAAGTGCTAGGAATTAAAAATCCAAAAGCCAGTCTTTACCCTCAACAAGCTTACATTATAAGGGAGAGAAAACATGATTTTTGGTTATTTATACCAGCCAGTATATAGTAGAGACAGAGGCAAGCCTAAAGACAGGAGGTCTTTCTAGACAGGATACTTCCTCTCTGTGTGACTCTGGGCAAGGCCCATAACACCTTCTGTCTGAGAACTAATACTATAATATTGAGTCTAAGACAGAAGGTAAGGTTTTTTTAAAAAAAGAAAGAAAAGGCCATTAGATTTGGCAACTGAGAGATCATTGGTAATGTTGGAGAGTTTTTTTTCAGTTGAATGATGGGATCAGAAGCCAGATTCTAGAGTTAAGAAGTGAATAGGAGGAAAGGAAGTGGAGGCAATGATGGTAGTCAGTCTTCTCAGGAGTTTAACCATGAAAGAAAGGAGAAATATAAGACAAATTTAGACAGATCAAGTGATTTTCTGAGGGTGAAGGGAGACATGGACATGTTTGTAGATAGCAGAAAAGTAGTCAACAGACAAGGAGACTGAAGATTAATGAAAGAGTGGGGTGATAAAAGAAACAATCTGCTAGAGGAAATGGGATAGAGTGGGACATATTTTAAAAGATCATAAATAAAAGCTTCTTAGGTGTATGAGTACCAAAGGACAAAGAAAAGATAAAGAATCTGCTGGTCTTGTCTTGAAAGGAGTCCTAAAATTTCAGGAAAGTTATAGCTAAAATCTACAGTTTTTACATAAAAAAAAAAGATAGTAAAAGCATCCAGAAAGAGGCAGTTCAAAAGGGCCAAGAAATTGCAGTTGGGACTACACAAGATCTTGTAGCTTCTACTCAAAACCAGAAGAGAAAAAAGAAACCATTCAGAACTGAGTTGGAACTCTGAAATACAAATACAAATCCAGAGAAATCTGGAAAGTAAATACACTTGTGCAATTGGAAGGAGCTATATGATAATGTAGTGCTAATACTCTTAAGGGGCAAGAAAAAACAAGTTTCCCATGAGATGTTTAATATTTTCAAAAGGTATTGAGGAAGTTAAATATGGAAAACAGAGATCCTGAGAAGGAATGGTTCTGTTCTAAGGATTTTAAGATGGAAAAGAAAAAGGAGTATAAAAGGAAGAATATGAAATGTAGCAATCAGGAAGAAAGAGGTTGAGCTTGCTATTTCTCTTAACAGGGGTGCATGATAAGAAGGATATACAATTATTTGGAAGGAGTGGAGGGAATGGTCATCAAATGAAACATTCTTATTTGAAATAGGAATAAGAGAGTTGAACATGTCCCTGGCTCATATACATACAGACGGTAAAGAAATATGTCAAACTCAACTGGGAAAGAAATAGAGAAAGGAGAAAGAGAGGTTTTCAGGGTTCAGCAAACTATGGCTCATACGTCCACCAACCTGTTTTTGCCTGATTTAGGGGCTGTGTATGGTTTTTACATTATAAATAAAGCCTTATTTCATCAAAAAATGTAAAAACCATTCTTAACTTAACACAGTGGCCCTTGGGCCATAATTTGCCAAGATCTGGTTTAGTGGAAAGATAAAATCTAGCAATAAAAAGCTGCAAGCAAAATAAATTCCCTCACCAAAGAGGGAGGATTAAAAGTGGGGGAAAGAAAAGAATTAGAATTTAAGAGAGTGCTTTAGATTGTCTCTTAGACAATTGGGGAATGTTAGGCAAATGGAGAAACAAGCTGGGCAGTTTTGAAAAGAATGTGTGAAAAATGGAGTTCATCATTTCATATAGAAGCCACTTTTTGTGTTCCGCTGTGAGTGTAGAAATTCTCTTTTTTGAATATTTTAATTCAGAATAAAAAATAAATTAGATAGAAGCAGATTTTGTTTCAATATAAGGAGGAATTTTCTAATGATGAGGTAGTAACAATAAAGTTAAAATGTATACAACTTTCTAAGGTTTGCAAAGTACTTTACAAATATCTAATTTTATTTTCACAATAATCTTGGAAGATAGATACAATTATCATCCCCACTTTACAAATAAGAAAATTAAGGCAGATGGAAACTAAGCGACTTGCCCATGGGCACACAGCTAGTAAATGTCCTTGGCAGATACTGAAGTCAGGTCTTCCTAACTTCAGGTTCAGTACTCTATTATACCTCATTTCTCCAAATTAAAAACAACAAAACAAATAGGTGGCTTTTAAAAGTAACAGGTTGCTGGAAATGTTTGAACAAAAATTTAATAACTAGTTTTTGGGGTGACTCATAATTTAAGAAAGGATTAGATTTAGATAAGTGTGGCATGTCTTCTAAATCTGAGATTCTATGATTGTATTTTTTGTCTTCAAAATATAGACTGGTTTCTATGCTCTCAAACATATTTGTTCTCACCATAACTTATCATCTAGAACTTGAGACAACTGTTCTAGACCTCCTCAGAAATTTTTGCCTGGGTCCTAGAGGGAGGAGTCCCCAGACTGCCACAGATAATTCACTCACTCTAGTATAGCTAATATCCATCACCTATGCAATAGCAGAACTACACTGGCTTCTGGATCCTAAGTGGATTTCCTGGTTACAAGGATCAACTTGTATGGAATAGCACTGGTTTATGATTAGAGTAAAAGGAAAAACAGGATAATCAAATACATACTGATCAGTGCAGGTCCTTCTTATGACCAATATCAGCAGAAAGCTAGTGGTAGTACAAATTCTAATTCTGATTCAGACTGATATTGTTTGGATCTCATAGCATTTCTGATACAGTTTTAAGAACCAATTAAAAACTACATTTTCTCTGTATTTAAAAGAAGACATAAATAGGAATAAAAGATTAAGATGATATTTTTTCCAAGCATAAGAAGTAATAAATCTCCACTAAAATCCTCTTTGATGTCTTTTTGTGGTATGGTATGGACGAGGCTTAAGAAAGGACCTACAAACTGGAAAAGCTTCAGGTACACACTCAGCAACAGTCTGTCTTCAAGACTGATGAAAGGTGAAGAAGAAGAAATAACATGTATAATGTGCTTTAAGGTTTGCAAAGAACTTTTCAAAGATTATTTCATTTGATCCCTGTGATGTGGGTGCCACTATGATTTTTATTTTACAGATCAGGAAACTAAGACAGAGAGTTAAGTGACTTGCCCAGAATCACATAGCTAGTAACTATCTGAGGTTATTAAGTTTTAAAGAGATCATCCTCAGAAGGTTGGCCACAAGTTAATGAATTATTTTGGCTATAGGAACTCATGAAGAATATCTACCAAGGCATGGAGGTCTTGCCATCTGAAAATGAGGAAGGAAACCAGTGAAATCAAGGACCACTTAAGTAGTGAAGAAGTGATGGAGCTAAAAGAAAATAGCTTCATTACCTAGGATTGCTCCTAGGTAGACTTAAGACAGTATTAGTGGATAAACTTCTCACTCTCCTCTTCTTGTTAGACCTAATTGCCTTCTTTTCATCATGACTGACCTAGAGGGCCTTACTTAAGTCAGAATTTATAATGCATAGTTTTACAGTCTAGTTTATGTTACTAGAATAGTTTTTTTTGCAACTTATTTTAAGATCATAATGGTCCTGATATGCAACACTCCTGGGACCATCAACAATCCTGTGCTCTCCAAACAGGCAAGAATGACTTACCATTATAACAAGCCCAGTGCAATGGAGTATAACCTTGGTTATCTTTAAAACAGCAGTCTTCCTCTGAAAGTGCCATCTGCAATAACTCACTTAGCCATGTGGCATGACCGCGGGCTGCTGCAAAGTGAAGGGGTGTCCTTCCTCGGAAATCTCTACACAGAATGGAGACTTCCTGTTCCAAGAGCATTTGTACACATTCCTCATGCCCAGTCATGATCTAATGCATAAAAATTAAACATAAGAAAACATGTTTTAAAAATAATAGGACACTCAGATGGTTAAGATGGTGATGAGAACATGAGGCAGAAATTCTAAGAAGTCCTTGTACTTAGTGCCCTTGAGGAAGGGCAATTGGGCTCCTAGGATGAGCACATTCTGATCTATTTATCTAGGCCTCAAGTAAAGGATTCTCTATAATAACTCTGAGAAGAGGAATGGGAAAAACAAAAGTATGATTTATAATGGGAAAGAATCAAAGCGTAAGCACTAAAAAAACCCCAACACTTGAACATTCAGTTGGGGTTGCCCAAAAGTACTTATCCTCCCTCTTTCTAACCCTATCAGGGTGTACAGGGCTAGATTTGGAGTTAGATAATCCCAGTTTGAATCCCAGCTGGACTACCTACTATCTGTGGATCTTGAGTAAATCATCTCACCTATTAAAAGCCTCAGTTTTCTCATTTGTAAAATGAAGAGATTTAATTACATGACTTCTAAGGTCCCTTCCAACTCTATTTTCTTGAAGCAACTGTATGATTTTGAAGCTACAGACTATTTCTTCTTTTTGGTGGAGAGACAGAGAGAAGGAGAAAGAGAAAGAGAAAGAGAAAGAGAAGGAGAAGGAGAAGGAGGAGGAGAAGGAGAAGGAGAAGGAGAAGGAGAAGGAGAAGGAGAAGGAGAAGAAGAAGGAGAAGGAGAAGGAGAAGGAGAAGGAGAAGGAGAAGGAGAAGGAGAAGGAGAAGGAGAAGGAGAAGGAGAAGGAGAAGGAGAAGGAGAAGGAGAAGGAGAAGGAGAAGGAGAAGNAAAGGGGTCTTAGAGGTTATTTGTCCAATCCCCTTATTTGGAGGATGAAGGATAAACAAAGGAAGGGACTCAGTGGTCCCACAGGTAATAACAAGTCCTTTTGACTCCAAAGATGGTGTTCTTTACCCTGGGCTATGCTGGAGAAAGGATAGGCCATAAATTCCCACACAAACACACCTCCTCCTATCACCTGCCAAATTATCTCAAGTGGACATCCCTGGATGATGAAGGGGCAAGAGAAAACTAACCTCAATGACAGCAACACCAATGCAGACTCCAAGAATGATGCCAAGATTATCCTGTAGCCACATCTGAACTTTCTCCATGCAGCCCTGCATGGTGAAAATATAACTGAATCACAGAGGAAGAGGAAGGAGGAGGAGGAGGAGGAGGAGGAGGAGGGAGGGAGGGAGGGAGAGAGAATGAAAAAGAAAAAGGAAGGAAGGAAGGAAGGAAGGAAGAAAAAGGAAAAAAAAAGAAGTTGAGCAAATAAATATCACTATATGTGTTACCACTGTGCTAGGTCCTTGAATAGACATGATGTTTGTAAAAGCCATGATAGAACTTAATGGTTTAATAAAGTCAGGATTATTACAATACTTTCTAGCTTATCAAATGTAAATCCCATACATATGTCTTACTTACCTCTAAAGAAAGACAATATTTTGTATCTTTCTTAGTCACTAGCATAGTCATAATATCTTGGTAAACAGTAATCACTTAATAAATGTTTGTTGAATGAATCTAACTGTAACTGTCATTACTGTCATCTCTGGAAGAACAAATTTCCTTTTTTTCTTTGGCTATTAAGTTAAATATAACATTTTAAAATATCTATATTAAACATTCATTTAAAAATAGTCAAAATGTTTATGCAAAGCTCAAGAAAAATTCAGTCACCCCTCTGTGTAAAGCTGTGCATCCCATGAGGTCAACGGCATCTACATTTGCTTCTTTTTCAAGTAACAAAGAAACAGCATCAATATGTCCATAGGCAACAGCTAGCATCAGCGGGGTCCTAGAAGAGAGAAACAAATTAAGCTATTAATAACCAGATCAAAACCATTAATCATTTTCCAGTGGGAAGACATTGATTTTGTCCCCTTCTTAATATTTTCTACATGTTTGAAACATGCTAAAACTATAAAGATACACTCTGCTTATCTCTGAGCAGGAAGAACATAAAGCAAGTACATAGGAGAGTGAGAGGGAGAAGTCAACAAGGGGATATTTATTGCATTAGTTTGGGTGTGAAACAAGTAAGATCTATGCCAAAAGGGCTGTGCTGTTCCCATCATCTTCAGAACCAGTTCACATTTATTAAGGATTTATTAATTGCATGGCATGTATAATAGCAACCTCTGGGAAGAAAATGGAGATCAACTTGAATGACAACTGACAGTTATGGAATTTAGAATTTACCCAGATGGCATGAGCCAAGGGGCAAGAGATAGTTGCTGCCACCACTATAAAAACCCAGGAACTGAGCCTTTCTGGGTCTCACTCTTGAGAACAAGGACCTGGGTGGTGGGTGGGTAGACCTACAGACCTGCACTAACACCTGTATCCTATTGCCTTGAGTAGCAATTCATCAGTTGCCGAATAGGGCCAAGAGATACACATCAAACATCTAATCATCAAGAAGAATTTCATCAAACCTCACTCCACCTGGTCAAGGCCACAGCAGGGCCTGACCAGGGGTTGAGGGGGAGAAAGGATCTCTTCAGCCAGCTGCCAACTTGATTAACAACTGATTTTCTAACTTTAGCGCTTATAGACTAGCATAGCCACCCCCACACCATCTTCCTTATCCTTGATCCTACCCCTTGAGTTATTTCAATTAAATCCTTGAACTTGTTCAGGTGAAGATTGTTATTATTCCAAAGATCAGTTAATAGCCTTGTATCTAAGTGGGAAAGGGAATACTTTAGCTAAGCTGCAGTCTTTGCATTATACAACCTCATCAATTCTCACCCTATTGTAGTCTCACCCTAAACATTTATCCATTAACCCAACCCCAAGCCAAGTAGCCAGAGAGGCTGTGTGAGTGTGCTCACAGCTTCTCATTTGCCACTTAAGTTTGGGCACTGTAGGTGGGACTGGTGCTTGACTGAATGGTAAACATTGGTGGGACCTGGTGTTCATTATCAATCTTTGGTGTTCACCTAGGCTTCCCATTCTTATTCAGTCAGGTCTGTGTAAATGGAATTAGCTCTAGCCTATTCATATTCAAAACTCTACTTACCCTAGGCATCTAGATTATATCATCCCCTCCTCCCTCAAAGGGGAGTGGAGATAAGTTAATCACACGTGACAATAAGTATCAAATCAAGAACAAAGGGCAGTCCAAATCAATGTAGAGGCTGCCATTGGTCCACTTGAATTAGAGGTGGACCCACAGGAAATGAGGAGAGACACAATCTCTTCAAATATGTGAGTTACTAGCTGGTGAAGGAGTTCTGGCTTTGAACTTGGTGCTAGAGGTCCTCTGCTGAGACCTCAGACTGCTTCTACGCTGAACTGTCACGTGAGTAAGTTAGGCTGACTTCCTTGGCCTACCTTGGCATTTCCAAACTCTGCCTTAAGTAGGCTTATAGCCTCTCTGATTTCTAAGGTCTTGTGGCTTGTAGCCTAGTTTAATTAGCCTTTTAACCCTCTCTCTCCATCCAGGACTCTCCAGGCCTGGACTAGCCTCTCCCTTTCTATATTTCCCTACCTTTTACCTTCCTAATTGTAAATAAACTACCTTGAACCTGATCCTGACTTGGGTCTATTTTAATTACGGAATCAATCTGAATTGTTGATTCCTGGCAGCCACACTTTAAATATATATCTATAAAATACCTAAAATCTCCCTCTTTCAGGTCCTTATACCATCTGAGGACCTTGGGTCATCTCTTTATTAGGCCCAAATATAGAAGCACCATATTGCCCATAACACATGGCATCACTGATATATATTGTACCATATTCAATTACTATCCCAGAAAAAATGTGTCAGAGCTCATGGAAAGTCAAATAATGATAGACAAGTGAATACACTTGAGAGGACAAAATAGGAAGGTTTTTACATTTCCCCCCCCCCATCCCCCACAACACAGCTTTAGAAAAATGATAACTATCTGTTTGGAATTACTTTGGAAGAGTTTTGATTGATACTTGGAGGCAAGTAACCTAGTAGAGAGAACAATTTAGAGCCAGATCAAGTATCTGAGGCTAGAATTGTAATATATACTCCACCACTAACTAATTATGTCATTCACACTCTTGGTGGTGCAGTTTTCTCATCTCCAAAAGTCATAAAAATACCTCTCTTTCCCCACAAGAACATTGTAATGAGGAAAAAGAAATAATTAGAGGAGTAGATGGAAGGCATTTTGAAAAATTAAAAGCATCATACAAATGCTAAATATAATAGTCTTGTTAGACTCTTGTTGAATGCTTCTAAAAAAGAGATGATAAAAGCCTGAGGAGAATGAAAAGAAAACCAACATGGAGAAGGAAGCAGCCAGGAGGCAGCTTCTATTCCTAAGCTCTCCGCTATATCCTTCTTCTATACATATGTGTACTCCTTACCCCAAGCCTAGGATATGTTATTCTTCCTTCTAGGAATCAACAATAATGGCAGCTATCACCAATATGTCACAAACCATAGAGCAGAGAATATGTCACTTACTGTCCTTTGGCATCTGTCACATCAACTATTTCTGGGTTGTCTGCGATTTCTAGTAATAGCCGTAAACACAGTGTATGACCATTAATGACTGAAAAAAAGAACATTCTTTTAGGAGACCAATATATTATTAATTACTAATAACTTATTACTAATTACTAATAATGATATTACTACTAAAAAAGATAATAAACAGTTTCTCTGTATAGAGCTTTGAAAACTTAATCTATTTGATCCTCACAACCATTCTGGGAGGTAGGCATTTTTATTACCCTTGATGACTCCTTCTATCTGCCAAGGACTGTGCTAGGCACTAAAGATGCAAAGATAACAACCCAGAAGGTTCACTGATTTACACAAAATCACACAGCTACTAAGTATCTGAATCAGATCTGAATCTGGGTCTTCCTGACTCTAAATCCAGTGCTTTGCAATTGCACAATGATGCCCCTCTACAACAGTATCTTTCCTCTGCTGTAAGATTTATTTTGACACTTCCAACTAAACTCCTTCTCAACAACTCCTGATTGGTGTGTTCTCTTAATTCATCTGACCAAAACTGCCTCTTAGCACATACTATACTGAACCATTTTTCTTTATGCTTTTTTGTCCCTCGTGCTTCAAATGCTTTCCCTCTTCATTTCAGCCTCTCGGCTTCCATGGTTTCCTTCAAGTTTGAGGTAAAATCCTGCCTTCTTAAGCAAGCCTTCCCGAATCCTTAATTCTAGTGCCTTTCCTCTATTGATAGTTTCTAGTTTATTCTTTATATGTCTTGTTGGTGCATAGTTGTCCACAGCCTCTCTCTTTAGTCTGTGAGCTCCTTGAGAGCAGGGGCTGTTATCTTTGCTTCTCCAGTGCCTAGCACAGTTCTTGTTAGACAGAAGGAGTTTAAGAAATGCTTATTGACTCTGTGAGGAGTTCAAATACAAGCTTATCATGTGTCCCTGGGGAAGTCACTTAAGCTTTTTTTTTTTTTTCACTTGAAATTTAAATTTAACGTAATGCATCCTTTTCAGCAACATTTTAATAAACATTATTCAAAAGTACAAGGCTTTACACAGGAGACCTGAATTTCACTTTGATTTTTAAAAAAGTCTCAGCATCCTCAAAGAAATTTAGCAGTTGGAGAATACAAGTACAAATGGTATTTAGAATATGAGGCGACTGAACTCAGGGACTGCTTCACATCAAGATGGATTGCAATTTAACAGTATTAGTCTTTGATAATAACTCCTTTTTTTTTTTTTTATCATTTCTATTTATGCCATGCAGCCAAAGAAGGAAATGCCTGAACATCAAAACCATCAAAACATGATACCTAATGAAGGACCCACGCAATACACAATGAATAGTTGCAGAAGAAGTTCTGAAAGCACTGGAAATGTAGTGAAAGGGCCAAAACTGGATTAAATAAAGCTCCTGTTAGACTTTCTCCTGCAAAGCTCCAAAACAAAATGCGTGCTGCCTGCAAGTGGATGTAAAACTGGAGCCTGATCTCCTTGAAATACATCATGACATTGTGAAGGTGAAGGAACAGAACATCTCTACCAGGAATGCCTTGGGTAGAGGGATATGTTTGGGGTTGGTACACCTCAGAGCCCTCTCAGCATAGTGCTATTTGGAAATGCCCAGGTCCCAGACCCATATATACAAGCTCCCTGTGTGTCCATGGGGAAATCACTTAAGCTCCCTCAGTCTCAGTCTCTTGTTTATAAAATGGAAATAATAATAGCATCTACCTTATAGGGTTGCGACAATCAAACATGATGACATGTAAAGCATTTCATGAACTTTAAAATGCTTTCAAAAAGATAATTATTATATTATTACTTTTATAGATATTGTTGCTATATATTTCCCACAAGCTCTTTGTATCTTTTGTGCCTTTTAGTAAGTGGAAGCCCTCAAGCATGAGTTCTTTCCTTGAGTGGACCCAGATCATATTATACAAGGTATATTTCTGCTGACTACTCATGTTTTCCTCTTCTGAGACCCAGACCATGCTACTCATTCTGGCCATTTTTCCATTGCTCCTCAAGTGACTATATCCTGGATATTCTTGCTTCTTGTTCTTGTCTTTGTGGTGTACAGATAATAGAGCAACACATGGTACCCAGGGCTGTACCTACCAGAGAAGCCAGGAACAGGTTAATAGTTTAAGTGGGTACTTAAGAGGGTACACACTCTTAAGACAGATAGGGTACCTTGGGAAAGGATATGATATGAAAAGGGAAGCAGAGATTATCAGATGGATCACTAAGAGAGTAGGGTATCTTTTTTTAATTTTCCTGTTGCTGATGGCTTTGTAACTCAAGAATAGGGATAAAGACTAGACTTGTGACTTTCATTGACATAGGGAACTCACAGGTGAGGAAATTCCCTCTACCAAAGGAAATTGGAGCCTTCTCTGCAACTTAGAGAATTTCCTAGGGCAGTGATGGGCAAACTTTTTGAAGAGGGGGCCAAAGGAAAGGAAATGCTCATCTGTGAATCTGTTTCTAAGGCAACTCTTTCGAAGTTTCATTGCATTGTATCCTACTGATTGTATTTGTCAGATTAGGAATAATGTGTGGCCGGATAGAACATTTCAGGGGGCCACATCTGGCCCATGGCCGTAGTTTGCCCATTACTGTCCTAGGGGACTGAGAAGTTAAATGCTTTGGTGAGGGTTATAGTCAGTTAGAGGCATCTGTGGCTTAGTGATATGAGCAGTGAACCTGGAGTCAGGAAGACCTGAATTTAAATTATAACTCAGATGCTTTCTAGCTGTGTGACCCTTGGCATATCACTTAACCTTTAATTGCCTGACAAAATGACCCACTGGATCCACTGGAGAAGGAAATAGCAAAGCCACTCCAATATCCTTGCCAAGAAGACCTCATGGATGGCTTATGACTCAACAACAATAACAATAACAGTCGGTATATGTCAGAAGTAGAACTTTCATCCAGATCTTCCTGGTGTTAAGGCTGATTCTCTATCCCGTACAACACACTGAATCAAAAGCTTTATAAAAGATTTCTTGCCTTCTGTGACTGAAAGGAAGGAAAAAGCTTTTAAAGAGCCTAAACACCTTTATTAGCTTCCCTCCTCTCCTTAAAAAGCATTCACACACACACACACAGAGTACATTAATTTTTTGTAAAGGGAAGTAAAAATTTAGCTAAAGAAGGAAGGAAAGGGCTGTACAAACAGCCAGTTGGTAAGCTTACTCTGGGAACTGGATTTTACAGCCCAAATTATCACATGCCAACTCTGTACCAATGCTCATTTCAGTGACAATATACACCATCATCAACTCATTCATCAAACCTGCTCAAATTATTCTAACAAGACCAAAACATACCTTTTTAAAAGGGAATTCAAAATCCCAACATTCTGCAATTTACAATGAGCTCATCTGCAAAGGCACTAGATGTCAGTAGCTCTGGGGGGGTTCTCATGATCTGGTGTGCTGCCCAGGTATAGCTAAAGTACCATCCTCCTCAAGCCACTTCCCTCTTTCCCTCTCCCCCCACACTGAGTGCCAGAAGGCTGTCTACCTGGTGATGGACCATTCATTTATTTATAGCTACAGCAACTTAAAATAACTATTTGCTAAGGCTTAGAAAGATGACAACTTACATTGTGGAAGTGGGGGTCAGGTAGATATAACTCATAATGATGAAATCATAGGCCTTTTGAACTCTCAAAGTAGCATTAAACCAGGCACCTCTGATGAAAGATTCAATAATATCTCAAGATCCACAGGGTTTAATGAATACCGAAGAGAAAACTGTTTAGTACAGGCTGTCAGCTAAAGCAGCTCAGTGATAGCTTCACAGAAACAGAGGAATAGCATATTTTGACGGGCTCCTACTCCCGCATTAATTTGATATTCTTTCCAACACTTGTAATTGTAATAGGTCTAAGAATGTTGTTTAAAAAGAGTGAGGGGAATTTAAAAAAATCTATAATTCTGTCACACTTATCCAATGTAGCAATGGAGCAAAATAGACTCTCATTGTAGAGTCTCTATTCTCTCTACAAAGCTGAAAAGAGCTGTTTGAGCTGAGTTCATAAAGGCCCTCCAGGAAGTACCAAAAGGTCTACTTATTGCTGTTTTGACCTCCCAACAGAAGACCCTTTTGCACTTGTCTTTAAGGGAAAAAATCCCAATTTCTCTTCTGCTGTGCAATAAAATACAACTTTATTTCAGGCCACTTGAGCAGACCAACCTCTCTGTCCATGACTGACCTCCTGCACTGTTCAAAGACTATGACCTCTCGTCACTCGTCCATACCCAAACCTTGGGTCCAAGAACTCCTATCAAAGCCTCTCACTTCCCATCTTGGAGCTCTGGAGTCAGCAACATCAAACTGCCATGTCAAAGGAATTTTAAGAGATGCTGAGAGAGCAGTTTGAAGCAGGTTCCAAGCTGTAATATTGATTCGATGGAGACATTCTGGTAGGGAACAGAATGGAATGACTGGTCCAGCTAATGATGGTGGACCCAAGGAAGCCCCAGTGTATTGAATCCCCACGGCCACTAGAGGTCTCTGCCGGATCACAGCATAAACAAGTCTGGCAACATCATTCTGGATGTTTACCTGCTCAAAAAGGATGTTTTCCATGTTTAAAACAGCCCTTTTGTATGGCTAATTGTTTTGACTTACTTTGTAACTAACTAAACCCGATTTAAGAGTAAGCAACGTGAAATAGGAGAAGACAAACGAATCTGAACTTTTAAAAAAATGCTAAGAAGGCTTAGGAAATGTCTGGGGAGAAGGGAAAAAGGGAAATAACGGTAATAACGACTGATATTTATATATATATTGCATGTTGAAATTTGCAAAGTACCTTATATAAGTCATCTTGTTTAATGCTCACAACAACCCTATCGTTAGAAAGGCTCAGAGGAGTTAAGCAAAGGAGTTTTAAGTTAAGTAAGTTCATCTACTGCCACACAGCTGATGCTAGGCAAGATCTGGATGTCTTTTTGACCCTAATGGCACTAGGTACTTAAGAGTTCACATTTCAACCCTCCCTCCCACTATAAGAATTTATCCAATAAACAAAGGAGATTAAAGAAGGGCTGGTATTTTTCCATCCCAGCATTTCAGAGAGTCTCTGTATTCCGTCTGGAGAGCTCTATAATCAAATACAAAAAGAATTCCTTAAGGTCTAACAGTTAGGGAAAAGCAGGGAAATGGCATTTTTTAAGTTGCAAAACTCATAAAAACCTTTGAACAACATCTTTCATTTGAATGATGATCTCTTTTACCGAAACGTATTTTTTCTAACACCAGAAGTAAAAATGGTGTTACAGAAGAAATGCATTGAAAGGGAATTGTGGAAGGGGGGCAAGTAGGTAGCACAGTGTATAGAGAGTCAAGCCTGGAGTTGTGAGGACCTGGGTTCAAATGTGGTTTCTAATACTTCCTAGCTGTGTGACCCTGGACAAGTCATTAAATCCCAATTGCCTAGCCCTTACCATTCTTCTGCCTTAGAATTGATACTTAGTCTGGATTCTAAGACAGAAGGTAGGGGTTAAAAAAAAGAAAGAGAATGGGGAGGCTGGGGTTGTGCTAATTCTGTCATTCATTAGTATCCAGTAAAGTGGAAAATGTGTTGGATTTAGTCAGTCTATGAATTTAAATCTTATCTCTCCAACTTACTAACTGTTTGACTTTGAGCAAGTCACTCAGCATCCCTTAGCCTTGGTTTCCTTATTTGTAAAATAATGTGGATGAGATAAATGCCACTGAACTCTTATATTCTATGGTCTTTGATGTGACATCATGATTCTTAATTAGTTTTCTGAGTCAGCATACCCACAGCTAAGATCAAAGGCAGATATATCAGACTCTATCAGCCCAGGAAACCTACATTTTAAGTTAAAGGATCTTTCACATTTTCTTTTATCCTGCTCCATGTTTCTAGAATTCTAATTAGCAACTGCATTTAAAAAAAATAACAAAATAACATCATGAGATCATTGAGTTAGAGCTGGATAAGGAAAACCAAGACCCAGAAAAGGTGAGAGGTTATTAATTATTCAGAACAGATAATTATGTAGTTTTGGCCTCTCTAGCATATGGTTTAACAAATCAGAATAAAAGTTACTTTAAACAGTTAAATTGCCACTGATTGGTTTAATGATTATTTCTTATAAAATTTCCTATAAAATTAATTTAAAAATATTATATATTTTCATATATAGAACTTGAGATAGTTATTTTTTTAAAGGCACACGTGTTTTTACCGCTAATTTTGGGGAAATATAATTTAAAAGTTTCCTTTCTAATAATAATTATAATGATCAAGTTTGATGTGGAAAAGAGTTTTAAAAATATACCTCCCTCTCTTCACTGGGGTGAGGAAGATAGATTATAGGTGGGAAATACTGTGTATACTGGCAGATATAGTTAATGTGTTGATAAATTTTATTGAAGTGGTTTTTCCCCTCAAAAAAAATCCCAAACAAACCTGTGCTATGTAACTATATAGGATAGCTCACTGAATAGAGAAAGAAGAAATATTTTAATAATTTGATGTGGTATAAAAAAAGGTGCCAATGAAAACAAATCTTTTAAAAAATCATTTTACATGAGGGGCAGCAAGGTGGTTTAGTGGACTGAGAGCCAGGCCTAGAGATGAGAGGGCCTGGGTTCAAATGTGGCCTCAGACACTTCCTAGCTGTGTGACCCTGGGCAAGTCACTTAATTCCCATTGCCTACCCTTACCACTTTTCTGTCTTGGAACCAATACAAAGTATTGGTTCTAAGATGGAAGGTAAGGGTTTTAAATTTATAAATATATATATATATATACATATATATATATATATATATATAAAGAACTCTAGGTTCCCTGAGATATTGGAATTTTCAGATTAATTAGAGATTCTCCTGGTCAAAATCCTTACTTAATGAAAGAATGGTTTACATAAGGCCCATGAAAAGTGACTGAGGATTAAAATTAGTTTCACTTTGCTGTCTTGTGCCTAGTCCAAAGTAGATGTTCAATAAATGTTTATTGAATTATTGAATTGAATTGTTCAGAATCAGGTCCAGAGCCCTTATTACCTGCTGTAAGGATGGGATTTGTGCAAGGGGGATGGGACAAAAGGAGCCAGAGAAGGCAGTAGCTGAAAGTTGCTGACAGTTGCTGACAGCTGAGACCAGAGAGGATTCTGGGAATCTCTCCAAGGAAGAAGGAGAGGAGAGGTCTTCAGGTGGAGGACTGGGAAGAGGGAGGAGGACATCCAAGCTTGGATCCACTCCAGAGAGTTTCCTGAGGATCTTCTTTTGGAAACTGAAACCCTGATTCCCTATCAAAGCCATTCCATTGCATCTTACCCATTAAGACTTCAACCGTCATGTCAGCTAAGTTTGGACTCTATTTTGAGAACAATCTCTTAGTCTCCTTCCCCCATTATCCAACCTTGCTGAGAGACCTCCCTTCAGTCAAAACTTACAATTATAGATAAGGATAAGAAACAGAAAAATAGAAATAGAAATAGGAGAAGGGGCGAGGGGAAAGGCTTAGGCGTGGGAGCCACTAAGGTTCCCACCTAAGTGATGGACCCCATAAGAATAGTGAAGAGGGCACCCCCAGATCCCTCTGCCCTTCACCCCTTTCCCCAATTCCTGATTTGCGAATAATAAAAAGCCACTCAATAGTCAGATAGTGTTCCAGAGTGCCTAAGAGACAACAAGGGAGAGAGGAACCACAGCTTGGTCTGGCTGCCTCCATCTTGAAGCTGGACCACCTGCTGTGAATTTAACTGATTGGGGGGAGGTTTGTGTGAACCCTATTAATCAGGATAAGATTGGGGTGTGACATATCTCCTCTTACAGGGAAGCCTTGCCCCCAGCTCCTATGGGGCGACAGGACCATGCAGGTTTCCCAGTTTTGAGGTGAGACCCCCTTAAAGTCTCCCAGTGTATATTCGGCCCCAGGGGAGAGCTAGAAGAGAGACTCACCACTTAGACTTTCTCTAGCTCCCTTCTATCAAACAACATTTACTGCCACCCTTTTAATTGTTACACTGCCCAGTTTTCTCAGGGATGCAGCTATCATTAAGACAGATGAAGAATTTATCAGCTCCTCTGTTTTTGGTGGCTAGGTTTCCAGAAAACATTTAGGTCATGGTATGAAGAGTGAATCAAACTCTCTTGTCTATCAATCAGCAACTTTTAAGTTAATCAATCAAAAACTTAAGTACCCCTACTTAGTACCTTACCAGTCACTAAGTATGAGAGTTCACAAGTCACTTGCTAGAGTGGGTGACAACTCCAGAGACTCCTCCAGGCAGTGCTAGGCAAATTGAAAGATTGCAATTGGTTCCTGTAAAGTGGGGGAGCAATAGGAAGTGATGTGGAAAAAGGACTATAAAAAGTCCTGAACTTCCTGTCCAAGGGACTTCTCTTTGAGGCTTCTCCTTTGGAGTCTCTGCTCCTTGGATCTGCTCCTTTGGACTTCTTCTTTGGAGGACAGCTCCTTGGGGATTTTGGACTTCAAATTGGAGCTTTGGGCCTTTCAACTGGAATTTTCAGCTTCAGGACTTCGATTTTTAGCTTTGGAGCTTCTTGGAGTTGGAGACTTTCTTGTTTTGCTGCCTCAGTGAGCTTAGCTCACAAGGGTTCTTCTGCATTGGGACCTTGCCTGGATCCTGCCTAGCTTGCTGGTAAGTAAGTAGGATTCCCACACGGAGATCAGAGATTGTAACTCTGTCAGGGAGTGAGTCTCAATGGAAATCCTTTGTTTCTAAAGTGCTTAGCACCATACCTAGTATGTAGTAAGTGCTATGTAATTGCTAGCTATTGTCATTTATTTTCTTGGTGACACCCCTTTCTGATTTTTTTCTCAAATTCACTTCATGATGCACTAAAGTGCTGGGTATCCAGACACTCTAGGGTCAGACATTTCACTCCTGAGCTGTTGTAGTAGGTACTGGACATGAAGTAAGGAAGGTCTGAATTCAAATCCTACTTCAGACACCTCTGTCAGCCTCACTTTCCCCATCATAAAAATGCAATTATTGTACCCACTCCCAGAGTTGTTGTGAGGATAAAATAAAATAATCTTTGCATAATGCTCTGAAAACCTTAAAGCACTCAATGAATTCTAGTGAGTATTCTTATTATCCTATACAATGAATTGTAGGCATCTCCCTCACCGTTCTTCTTTCTATGACTCCTACCTAAAAGTGAAAAACAAAATCACCAGAAATAGAAAAGATCTGAGCAAACACAGGAAAAGAAACAATTCCTCTGGGGCTAAGGGGAGTGTACAATAACCAAATAACTAGGGTAACCAACCCATCTCCTAATAAAACAACTTCTCCCATTCTGGCTCCTTCCATTCTGAGAAAAAGTAGCACTTACCTGAGGCATGAAGTGGGGTTCTTTTGGTTACATTGTCTTTCACAAAGATGGATGCTCCTTGATTGATAAGCGCTTCAACACATTCTGCATGTCCTTTAAAGGCAGCAAGGTCCAGAGCTGTTCGACCTTTCTCATCCCTGATATCCAGGTCTACAAGGGATTGCAGAAGTACTTCCAAGGCTTGATGATGGCCATTGTATGCCTAGTAGGATGGAACCAAAGACATTTAAGAAACAAATAAACCTCAATAATATACCATGCAATGCAAGAACTTCGTAAAAATATTCTAAGAATCTACTAGAGAATCATAACTATGCGGGTTCATCTAGGACCTTAATATCTATAGAAAGTGGTCATTCTGTGACAAAGATAGTATAAGTATTGTTTTCTTCATAAGGAAATGATGACTTGGAAAGTTTAAGCATAAAAATTCCAGTCCTCTGATTTCTAAACCATGTTCCTAATAATACAAAATGCTGCTGTCCCACAGCACCAACCTCAGACGGAGCTGTTAGTATTCTATTACAATGACTCTAATGAATACAAGAAAAACAATATATTAAAATTATAAAGAAAATTCAGTTCTCTTATTTCAATAAATCATTTGCCCAAAGGATGATATTAGTGAAACAAACGTAGGAGCCAGTCTACCAATCTGATTCTTTTTGGTAAGTTTTTTTTTTGTTTTTTTGTTTTTTTATGGCTTCAGGTTTTATTTTTGAATCAGAATGCAAGGGTGAGAGAGGAGAGAAGAAAACCACCTGATTCTTCAACTTAATATATATTTATTATTACTTTATAAATCATGGAACTCCACAAAGGCAAACTCACTATACTTTAAAAAAAATGTTGTCTCCCTTATGCACATACTAGTAACTTTGTTAAAACTGAATGGAATTTGGCCATACCGTGATCTTTTGAGATTCTAAGGCAGGGGTTGGCAACATATGGCTCTTGAGCCATATCTGGCTCTTTTGAGGGCCAGATATGGCTCTTTCTGCAGGAGCCATAAAGTCAATTTTTTTTCAGGTGCTGTTACAGGAACGCGCACTGTGAGCACTGTACAGCTCTCACGAAATTACATTTTAAAAAATGTGGCGTTTATGGCTCTTACGGCCAAAAAGGTTGCTGACCCCTGTTCTAAGGGGTCCCATAGCATTTAAAATTATTTTCACAGAAAAAGCATTGAATATTTGACTAAAAAGATTACATATTTGCAAATGTTATGAATAGACGTAGCAAATATTGTTGTTCAGTCATGTCTAATATATGGGGTTTTCTTGGCAAAGATATTAGAGTGGTTTGCCATTTCCTTCTCTGACTCATTTTACAGATGAGAAAATTGAGGCTGAGTTAAGTAACTGATTCAGGTCACATGGTTAGTAAGTGTCCAAGGCCAGATTTGAATTCAGGAATATGAGTTTTCCTTAATCCAGGGCCAATACTCTATCCCCTGTACCACCTAGCTGCCAATATTGCAAATATTACTGAATTCAAATCCCTTTTTTAGCTACTTAGCTGTAAGTAGGCCTACCTGTAAGACTTTAAGAAAGTTAGCTACCTCTTGAACCTTTTTTCCACAGCTAAAAAATGAGGAGGTTGGTTTAAATGACTTCTAAGTTTCCTTCTACCTCTTATGTCTGTGATTCTTTGCATAATTCACACTTTATGAAAAATTCACATTCATTAGAGTTCACAAATAGTCTTCTTCACAAAAACTCTGAAAGGGAGTCATTGTAGGTACTATGATTCCCTTCTTAAAGATTAGGAAACTGATGCTAAATTACTAGCCCAAGATCATAACTGAAGAGTTGATCAAGACTTAAGCCACACTGTCTTATAAACCAGGACCTCAAGGTCACTTGCATATGACTCTCCTCATTGGTGAAGACTGATTACTTGATGATCTTTGTCTGCTTGAGTTTGGGAGGAGAGAGAGCTTTGTCTGCTGGCTTCCTGCTTAAAGAGAGAAAATAAAGACACAAGAGACCTGGTTTCAGATTATCTTCTGAGAGAATAGGTCCCTGATGGAAGAGAAAGACTTTTGGAAGAAGCTATATAATCCAGATGCCAATGGTTCCCTTACATGCCATTTTCTTCCTTAGAGACTTTCTTGTCAGAGATCTCTCTCTGAAAAGAATATGGAACCATGTGTGTATTCTTTCTTGAAGCTAGAAGTCAGAAGATAAGGATCTGAACCTTGCCAAGGCAAGGAGTATGGAATAATCAGTTTCCCCAATGAGAAAAGTTTAATTCAAATAGTCTTGCAACTCAGTAGATCCCATTGAGAGGGGGCCCATGAGTAGAAAGAGAAAAGAGAAACAGAGATTAAGAAAAGAGGGAGAAAGAAAAGAGGAGAAAGGAGAGAAGAGAACTTTTTCAGAATAATATATATAGACAACACCTTAAGGTTTGCAATGTACTTTCCTTCTTTTAACTCATTCGATCCTCACTACAGTTACATGAATTGGGTTTTAGGTGTTATTATTATGGTCAGTTTACCAATGAGGAAACTAAGGCTGAAAGATTGAGTGGCCTGCCAGAGGTCACACATCTGGTAAGTGTCTAAGGCAGGACTTGATCCCACATCTTCCTGACTCCAGACCCATTGTTCCATCTACTACACCAACCTGCCTCCATGATATGGGCTGGAACTTCTCTCTAAATGTTCCCACTAGACAAAGTTGAAATCCATTCATGGGACTGTAGCAAGTGGTTGGCTAGTAGAGATCCATGCTTTTTGCATTGCCCCCAACTGCCCTTACTAACCTTGGGACAGGTTTTTATTTGCTAAAAGAGCAAAAGGGCCCAGGCCGATAAAATAAATGATAGTATCAGAAAGAACCCATTTCTATGAGGAGCTCTGTATGGATATTATTTACATTAAGCATTACTCTATTAAAAAAAATGTTCTTCCTCCTTTTATAGGACATGAATAAGCTCTGTCAGCCAGACAAGACCTGGTCCTCCCAAAGAAGCACAATTTAGCAAATTGACAGCTTTTGAATATTGTTAGTGACATCTATTAATTATGTATCTTTATAATAACATCACCCAAGAAGACAGCCATTTAAGTTGAATATGTAACAGTTGGATAGTGATCTGAAATGCCTTCATCACAATCACTTGCAGCAGACATAGATATTAGGACCATTCCCCCTCCTCCCCCCAACATGAATAATGTCCCCTGAGGGAACACTTTTCCAAAATAGAACTCATTACTCTATATCTATATCTATATCTATCTATCTATCTATCTATCTATCTATCTATCTATCTATCTATCTATCTATCTATCTATCTATCTATATATGTATGTATAAAACCCTCCCCTAAAATCCACTCTTTCTGTTGAAGGTATTGTTATCCTCTTAGTCACCCAGGTTTTCCTTTCCCTTTATTGTCCTCTACTTCCCCCCTTCCCCAGTCAGACCCATTCAGATGCCAAGTCTTATTCATTCTGCTGCCATAACATTTCTCATCTTCTTTTCCTATCTCCTTCTCTTGTTTTATGCTGCCACAAGGCTGGGCCAGGCCCTGATCAATTCTCTCTTGGACTACTGCAATAGCCTCCAGGTTCTTCTCCCTGACTCAAGCCCTTCTCCTCTCTGATTCATCCTTAGCTCAGCATTGGACTGAATATTCCTAGAGTACTGATCAGATCACGTCTGAGCAGAGGCTCCTTATTGCCTATGCAATATTAATTCTTCTGCTATTTAAGCTTTTCACAATTTGGCTCTAGCCTTCCTTTTTAGGCTTATTATCTATTACATTGCCCAGAAATTGACTGTTGGCTGTTTCTCCTACATTACAATCTACCTCCTATTTCTTTGCCTTAGTAGAGGCTGTTTGTTTTGCCTCAAATGTTCTCCTTCCTCTTCTCTACCTCTTATAATTCTAAGTCAAGAGAGAGAGAGAGAGAGAGAGAGAGAGAGAGAGAGAGAGAGAGAGAGAGAGAAAGAGAGAGAGAAGCTGAGACAAAAATAAATAAATAAATGATATGCATAGATATAGGAAGTGGCAGATTTGGGGTTTGCATGTTGGTCTTCTGATCCCAAATCTTGTATGTTTTCTGCTAGTAAGACAGCTTCCTTTAAAACTCACAAGCCTCAGCTCCTACCTAAGGCCTTCATTATAATGTCCTTTGTGAGTGCCCCTCCATCATACCTTCCACCAGATAACTTTGTAAGCTTCTTCAAGGCTCTTAGATTTAGATTTGTCTTGGTCTCTTTGGCACCTGGCACAATGCCTGACACAAAGAAGGCACTCAATCAATGCCAAATGAATGAAAGAATGAATAAATGATATTCCCCACAACCATCCTCTCTAGGTGTGGTGATATTAATAGCCTAGAGGGATGCAAAATCCCAAAAAGATGACAATACAATACTTACTTAAGAGAGATAATAAGGAAGGAATTAGAAAATTATTGCATTTTGATTAAGGCAAGAGGGCTCTTTCAGGTGGGGAACAGCCGGAGTAAGAGGGAAAAAGGTCACCAAAATTGGTAATCACCATATCTGAACTGGGAATTGATAATAGGGACTTGTTTAATGATGGAAACTAACAGGGATCTACTCTCTGGGCAAGCTTTAGTGAGAGACAAAAGGTAGGCAGGGCTAGTTTCAAAGTGAGTAACCTCAAGGAGAGAAGATACCTAATTTGGCATTGCTATAAGCAAAAACTATACCTTCTGAAAGACATCACCATCTGTTGGGAGTGCCTTTGAATACAAGAGGAAGAAGACTCAGCCACAACTGCTTGGAAGGGAAGATCTGTTGATTTAGGATTTTAAATGAGACTTTATATAGATCTTTTGGAATGAGATTGCTTTCTCTTTCTAAAAAATTTCTTCTATAGTATTGTGAATCACTGGCGTACAAATGGGGGTTCAGCCAGCTAGTAAATGGGGACTAGAATCAAGGTCTTGTTACTTTTAGGTAGAGCTGTTACTAGAGTGGGTCAACTGGGGCATAGGCCCATGACAACAAATTTCAAGAAACTGAAAGCATTTTTAGTCTGGAAGGAAGAAAGGAAGGAAGAAAAGGTTGGAGGAAGGAAGGAAGCAAGGGAGGGAGGGAAGGAGGGAGAGAAGGAAGAAGGAAAGAAAGAAGGAAAAAAGAGAGAGTGCTTATTCTCTAGTCAGCAAGAAGAATTAATTAAAATTGGAAGCTATTATATATGCCTCTTTCTCTTCCTGGAGGCCACATCTTAAGTGAGTTCCTACTCACATTAGCTTGACCCTTAACTCCTCCTCTCTCTACACTTGAACCTAGTCTCCATTCATGGTGCTGATGTCTAGGATTAAAAAGTTGACTAGGACATATTTTATGCCACTTACCCTGGACATTATTTGTGCTCCCCCAGGCTCCCCACCCCCTAACCCCAATAAATAAATAAATAAACAAATAAACATATATATATATTTATTTTTTTTTTAGTTACAATTTTACTTCTCTGTTAGTGGTCTTTTCCTTTTAAAGACATTTAAAAGTACTAGAATAAATTCCTAAAGGGCCAAGTTCATGACTTCAAATAATCAATTATTCAATTTTAAGCCATCATGGCATAGGGGAAAGAGCAGTGGAATTGTAGTCAGGGGATCTGGGCTCTGACACTTACTACCTATGTAACCTTAGGCAAATCACTTAATCTCCCTTGACCTCAGTTTCTTCATCTGTAAAATAAGGAGGTTGGGCTAGTTGGCTTCTAGGGTTCCTTCTAACTCCAAATCTATGATCCTATGATCCATGGTGATATGTTGCTCTCAACAAAATAAACTGAAGTTGATTAAAGATATAAGAAAGATTTTCCTTGTGAGTGCCCTTGCTGAAAAAGTACAAAATAACTACAGGCAGAGTTATAGGAATCCAAATGAGCTATAAGGACAGAAGTGTAAGACAGGGTACTAACTTAGCCTTACACTGAAACCCAAATTTAACCTAGCTTATGTCTGACCTTGGCACTATCACTAACCTGAAATAACAGACATGTACTTAAATATCTTAACATGTTTCAAGATACATAATAGTTCCCAGAACGCAAAGCATTTTTTGTTCTGTCTGTTTGTTTACTATCTTATACACCAAAGATAATAAACATTTAAGTAAAAAAGTTTCAGTTAACTTGACTGAGGTTAACTCCTGGATGATGCAAGCAATTAATCCAGAAAAGAAACAACTTATTTTATGTATTACAGCCTGCCCATTAAGCTGTCCAATTTAAAGTCAATTAAAGTCAAAAGGAGAGCCAGAATCAGGGGATGTGAGGTACAAAATAAGTTAGCATTATACATTAAAGTTAGATTGATTTTGTTTTCTTTCAGGGGTGTAATGAGGCTCATAGAAATTTTGCGACTTGTCCAAGGCCACACAGCTAATTAAAGGTTGAATCTGGAGAAATCCTCAAGCCTCCTACTTCCAGCCTACTGATTTTTTTCCAGTATATCTCCCTTTAAGTTCATTAAGCATAAACTACTAAAGGGTTAAAAAAAACTTTAAAAAATACTGTTTTTGAAGATTCTGGAATTCACTTAAGTTCAAGACAAAGCATATTAACTCTGACTTAAAGTTTAGAGAAAGCACAAGCTAATATAGCTACAATTTTTCAGTGAAGGCAAATACAGGACATCAAATGGCATCAATACAAGGTCATTTGGAGGTGTAAGGGAGTGGTCACACATGAAAAGACACTGCCCTGTCCTGGGGAGGCTGAGACCTCTGGAGCCTGAGTGAGAGCTGGGAAAGCCACAGAGCCATTTTGGAATGGAGAAAACACTTTCCTACTTCTCCACTGTAGTAGCTTCCTATTTTAACTAATTATTCCAGCTATCTAGGTGCTAATGTTTCTATGTCGCCAAAGAATTTCAAGTGATTTTCATGCGGTTTGATATAAAATCCCAGTCATCTCACACTAGTTATATATTGACATTCCAGATAGCAAACTTTCCAAATTGAGCCCTCCAATGACCACTAATGATTGATTTAGGAGATGATAACTCTATATGACGCCCATGATGGTTGCCCTAGGAACTCTATAGTAAGGTGGTTGGCTAATAGTTGGTGCCAAAAAAAGAACTTAGGTATTTATATGTACAATCAACCCCCCAAATCCCTTTTCTCCTCCCTCCAAAGCATTTTGTTTATTCATTTGTCCATTTATTTACCTATGATATAAGCTTTACAAGGTGAGAGAGACTATGTCCTATTTAAATTCTACATCAACACCTAATAGCTAGCACAGTGCTCTGCACCCAGTATATATATATACACACACACATATATATATAAAATAAATGATCGTCAAATAGATGATTATCCAAAAATTATGCCCTTAATTCTCCATCTCTATTTTTCATAAAAAGTCATTTATGAAGTATTTCACATAATTCGGATTATGTATCAAGATATTTTAATATATGCTACTAAACTTTGTGAGATTAGGGTATGTATCCTAGTCATTTCTGGACATTCCCCCCAGGCCCAACTCCAATCTTCTTAAATAGTGTACAATGAATATTTGATAAATGGATAGATATTTCCTAGGGACTGTGCATGTTAATATAAACACATAAACCTTGCCTCTTTTCACTTTCCCACTCTTTGGGTTTTACTTAGTTCAGGGACAGCAAACCATCCCACCTTCTGGGCCCAGTTAACTCAGAAGTACTTACTGAGTGACTACCATACCTGGGGAACTAGGTACTTTCCCCCATTTCTGCCTTCCATATCGAAGACATTTGGGCTATCCCAATGAGAATTTTAATTTCCTTTTATCAAATAGGGTTTAGATAAGAGAGAATCTAAACAGAGAGCCAAAGACCACTTCATTGACATCCATGTAGCTCCTAATCAAACTGGCTTTCCTCTTTGATTATGCTTATTTCTCTTTTTGATTTCCTTCAAATGTAAGCAAGAATGGGAAAGTGGAATGACATGGAATTAGAGCAATTTGGGGGAAGGATGGATAGAACAAGAAGGGAAGTGAGAGAAATCTAGACATTTAGAAATGAGTTGGGTCTATGAAGAAAGAGAATAAGATTTGTATTGGATGTGTTAAGCTTGAGCTATCTCTGAGACATCCAATTGGTAATTAATAATGTGTGATTAAATCTTAGGAGAGAGAATGTCTGGCATCAGTATGGTGAAAACTTGGGCCAAAAGGGCCAAAAGGCTGCCTAAGGAGAGGCAAATATGCCCAGGTCAGAAACAGAGCTTGCCAAAATTTCTGTGCTGATCAACCTGGGAGTGTCTACTACCCTTGCACTTGGAGCCTGGGAGAGCCAGTCTCAAAACAAAACAAAACAAAAAACCAAGGCAAAAGGCATTATGTTAAACCTATTAATGAACAAAAGCTTGGGAAGGGTTATGTGTTATTTGGTAAGAAAGAATCCATTTCCTTTTCTGTGGCGAGCTGGGAATAAGAAAATAAAGTCATAGAGTGAAGGTGTTAGCAGTTAGGAACCTGGAAGGACAAATACTTATTAACATGGGCTGGTTGGTGGAAAAAGAGAGATAATAATTCCCTGGTAAGAACTGGTATGAGGAGTAGGATTTGCAGCTCACTTTTGAGACTCTCCTTTCAAGTGGTAGGACAAGCAAAGTTACTCCAAACACACTTGTCTCATATTATTCTCACAAGTTTGTACTGGAGTGTGGTGGCTGATACCTTCCAGACCCTGCATGTTTGGGCACAAATGTTTGAGTGTCTAAGCACCAAAAACTAATTTTCACTAGTCTTTGTACATGTTAAACTTTCAGAGATAATAGAGAAATGTTATCTTTGGTAAAGGAACTCCAGGGAGAACTCCCTTTAAAAATGCACAATAAAGGGCAAGATAAAATAGCACAGAAGAAAGAGCTCCAGGCTTAGTCAGGGTGACCTGAGTTCAAATCTGTGTTCACAAAACTTCCTAGCTCTTGGGCAACTCACTTAACCCTGATTGCCTAGCCCTTGTCATTCTTCTGTCTTAAAATTGATACTAAGACAGAAGGTAAAGATTAAAAAAAAAAAAAAAAGCAAGTTGGCACCTTCTCTGCAACATATAGTCCTATAGAGTTATCTAAAATTAAATGAATTACCCAGAGTTATACAGTCAGAGGTAGAATTTGAAACTGGATCCAAATACAAGTGAAACCCAGTGGAATTTCTTGTCAACTACAGGAGAGGGGAATAAAGATGGGAGGGAGACAATATGATTCATGTAACCTTGGGAAACTTATGTATAGATTTGTTCCTGGGGAAAAAAAATAGAAAATTAAAGCTTCATCCACTATGTCACAATGTCTATATACCCTTAAGTATTCACTTAATTTTCTCAGGTTTTGTGTATATATGTGCAAACATACACATATATGGGATTCATTTTAATATTGAACATTATTTCATTATTAGTAGAGCAATTTAGTTTTTCAGATGAATTAGATGAGATGCCATCTTGAAAGTTTCTTTCCCTCTACTAAAACATACTTTCAGATTTCATTCATTTTAAAGGCCTAAAAAAATGTCCAGTTGTTTGTGATAGGCCAAGTGGCTGGCGTTATACTCACAGCTAAGTGCAGTGGACTCTTCGTGGCACTGGAGTCTGATTCTTCGAAACTGTTGTTGGTTCTCTCCAAAAGCTGCAGGGACAGAAAGAGCAGTGGCTCATGAAATTCCCATTCACATGGATTTCTACTTTTTGGATCCTAATATTGGTCTAGAGCAGTGATTCCTAAAGTGGGCGCCACCGCCCCCTGGTGGGTGCTGCAGCGATCCAGGGAGGCGGTGATGGCCAGAGGTGCATTTATCTTTCCTATGAATTGCTATTAAAATAAAAAAATTTAATTTCCAGGGGGCTAAGTAATATTTTTTCTGGAAAGGGGGCAGTAGGCCAAAAAAGTTTGGGAACTACTGATCTAGAGTAAAACAAGAGCTTGAGCTTCAATATTAATGAATAATATTTTGTCTTGTTTGTGGCAGTAGAAGAAATTCCATCAAAATAACTCCAAAACGAAACCTTTGAAGACATTATAATGCATGGTGAATATAAGCTCTTTGAGGGCAAGGGTGGTTTCATTTTTTCCCTTTATATTTCAGCATCTAGCATTTGAACACAGTACATACTTTTTTCTTAAATCTTGACTTCTGTCTTAGAATCAATACTAAGCATGCACTTGGCTTTCTATTATGGTGTATAGCAACCTACAAACTAAAAAACAATGCTCAACTTAATGCTAGACTCTTGATAATGAATTTTGAACAAAGCACAATAATGAGAGAATAGTGATTGTTATGTGTACCTTAGGGACACCATTTAAACTGTTATGTAAAATTAGTAACTAAAATGACAGTTTTAAACATGAGAAAAATACAGCAGAAATTATCACAATGGCAGCAACGGGACATTGATCAGTCTAGGAGCATTGTGGCCTTCTGTCTTTTTTGACTGAATGTATTCAAACAGAATCTGGAACTTCGGCAAGCTAAGACTTCTTAGTATAATGAGAATACATTTAATTTTAGCTTGGGCACAGAGACCTTTGGAAAAACTCTCACACACATTTGCAACAAGCCTGGCCTGTGACAGAATTCAGGGACAGCTGTTCTTCTGCCTTGTTATTATTATTTTTTTTTTGTAGCATTATCACCTGCAAGGCTTCCGGGAATTGACCTTCTTGTACCAACCCAAATCCTGTCCTAGCTTGAACTTTTTAATCAAAGGAAAACAGAATGACTTTATCTACTATCATAAACATGATGAACAAGGACAAGAAGACAATATACTGTTTATAGCAACATTCCAGGCATGTTTCCAGAAGATTTATTTTTTAATAGACTCCTTTTACCCTGCAAATAAATACTTTGATCGTTCTAAGCCAGAGTCTAAGTTCCTTAGAAGCACTTGGTTGGTTTGTTTTTTTTTTTTTCCTTTTTCACTGGGTTAGGGATTTGGGGGTGGTGGTGATGGAACTGGAGGGAGAACCTTACAATAAAACACAGTCCAACGTATAATGGTTTTTAGCGTCCAGAAAGAACACAGTCTCTGTAAGTATTTGCTTTGGAAATTCTCTGATCCCCCTACAGTTATCAAATGAGGTTGGCAAGGAGTTTTTTCACCCTAGGGGTAAGGCAGGATGGAAGGAATAATAGATCCTTCTCAGCTGAGTCAAAGGTGTCCTGGCTTCCCTGCCTCTTCTCCTAGGGTAGGGCTCACTGCATTTCACCCGCATGGGGGTCTCAAAACTTTGGCTGCAAGAGAAAGCAAAAAAAAAAAAAAAAAAAAAAAAATCCCTCTTCACTCAGTTTCTTCCAAATGAAAAATTTTCCAGATGAAGGTTTAAAGAACCAGATTCCATCTCTCCTGAGAAAAAACCAGTTGCAAATTCAAATTATTTTGTAAGTGGTGGCCAGATAGTGAAGTGGATAGAGTTTGGCTTGGAATCAGGATGACCCAAGTTCAAATCTGGCCTCAGACTTGTGTGACTCTAGGAAAATTGCTTGACCTCTGTTTGTCTCAGTTTCTTCATCTATAAAAATGAAGTTAACAATAACACTTGCCTCCAAGAGTTATTATGAGGGGAAAATAAGATAATTATAAAGTGTTTTGCAAAGCTTATGTATATGTTATATATAACACATGCTATATATGTGTAGATGTACATTGACATATAAATTTGTAACATGAAAAATATTCCTTCTTTTCCACTATTTCCTCTCCCTTTCAGTTAATATGTCTCCATTACTTCTATTAGTTTAAAAAGCACAAATCATAAAGATAAGTTGAGGGTGGATATCTCCTGTGCTGTTTGCCCAGACATCAAAAATTGCCAGTTAAAGTTCTAATAAACATTGTCCTAACAAACTCATTTTATTTCATTTTGGAAGGTTATATGGAAAATATTCACTGGCAAATACAATACCAATGTGAAGCCGGGTCTCAGTGTAACTAGCAATTATGCAACCGATCAGCTGAAATATTTCCTACTTTACTCTGATATTTTCACTATAACCATCAAGAATGGGACTGTAGATGCAGGTAAATTAGAAACATTTCTCAGTATTTGAGTCTTTCTTTTTCACCATCTTCAGCAACCTTTCCTAATCTTCAAGATGTTCATTCAAGGACAATGAATTGCCTAAAGTTACAAAGCAATGAATTAACTGAATAATATTACAATATTAACTGAAATACAGATTTAACAACTCTCTCTTACTTAATCAATTTCTGCTATGTGTGAGAATCTCTATGAGAAACAAGAAGAGAAAGGTGGTTTTCCAGTGACTGATTTAAAGATGGGATCTCTAATTATAATTTCTTTTTCCCTTAAGGTTTCAAATTTGACGCTTAAATATCTTTATAAAATTCAGGGGAACAGGACCATCATATGGGCTGCTGCTGCCTCTATTCATTTCCCATTCTGTATCATCATTCCCCCAAACCTGAGGCAGTTTGTATTTTTTTTTTTTTTGAGTGGGATGATACAGCAGATAGTAAGAGTCCCTGTGGATGCTAGTTTCAGCCTAGTAATCTTCTGTTTGCCTCAAAGACAAATGTTTCCTATATCTACCATTCTCTCAGAAGCCTTTTTATTCCTTTTCCTTCTATATGGTTCTTTTTCCTCTTAGCCACACTTGGCAGAAGGCACTGTCTGGTCATAGCATTCAGGGAAATGTAATCTTTTTCTGCTATTGTCATATCCATTACATTCTCCTATGGTTAAAAAATTTTGCGGTCCTTATAATCTATACTGGGTACATAGGTACAGGTTTTAAGTACATATTATACATCATTCATTAAATTCACACAATATAGTTGCTTGAAATTTAACCCATACACACATATATGAATCAAATGTTAGAATATATTACATAACATTATGGTACAACTTATAATATATTCTCTGATCTGAACAGTACACTGTCCCCAAAATAACATAAATCTTTGTGCTAACAGACACAGCTAAGCTACATGAGTAACCTTCTTGCCCAGGGACATTTGAATATTGGTTAGATAGTCCAAGTGCTTCTGAGGTAATGTCTTTGGCATTTCTGGACCCTCAGTCTCTATACTTTTTAGTTAAGTCATTATCCCCAAATCTGTGCCCATCAGACTCTTGTTCATCTACACACCCTAATCAGGTTGATACAACTTCCATAGATATCAAGTGTTTCAGAAAGCCTCAGTTACTTTGATTCATCAAAAGCATTATCTTTATGTCAGTCTATCTTAGAACCTTCAAATTTCACCTTGGTTTAGGAACTCTCCACTGATTGCCCCAGAAAACAGATTCTACCTGTATCTGACGTTTTCTTGGAAATTTCTCTTCCTCATTTTCCTCCATTTTTTTTTTTGGAAGGCGGCACTTTCTGCCATTTATCTTTAGTTCACAATATCACAGGAAATGTATTTTCCTAATAGCCCAATTTCTATAAAATCTATAATAATAAATCACCTGTATGTGCTATATGGTTTACAAAAGGGCTTTACTCAAAAAAAAAATCCATGAAGTAGGTACTTCAAGTACTATACCATCCCCATCTTAGAGATGAGAGAACTGAGGTAAAGAGAGAATAAGTGATACAATAAGTATCATAAAGCTAATAAATACTGAAGATGAAACTTGAATTCAGTTCTTCTGACTGACTCCTTCCATCACTCCATGCTACAACTAACTCATGCATATGGTATAATATATATTATTATGCGTACAAATTTTATGTATTAATAGAACACTTGCAAATCTAAAAAATACATTCAAAACATCACCATACTCTTTCAATTACACAATAAAGCCCATTTTTTAAAAAAATCCTTACCTTCTGTCTTAGAATTAATACTTAGTTCTGTGGCATTTAAAATTATTGTAAACCCTGGAAGACTATGTCTCCCAGGGCTCCCTGCTACAACTTCCCCCAACACCTCCCACTTCCTTTGTTGGAGGTGTCCAAGAAAGTATAAAAGAGAAAGTTTGGTGCCTTTTCAGTCTCTCTGCTCTTTTGAGCCTGGAGGCTGGCTGACGCTATCTACCCTGATCTCTCTCTCGGTGCCTTTTCCCCTTTCTATCTACCTCCTAGTTTTTCCTAGACCTTCCCCTTTCTAACTTAAATAAAACCCAGCTATTCTAAACCCTAAAGTTGCTTTCTGATCTTTTATTTGTGCCCCAAAGGGCTCTGGTCAATTTTCCCCTGCTGGGGCTGGGGGACTGTACCTTCCTTTCCCTTCCTCTACCTTCCTCTCTCTTTTCTCCCATCCATCCTTCCTCCTTCCTATCTACTTTCCCTTCACCCCATCATAGTTCCAAAGCAAAAGAGTGGTAAGACCTAGGCAAATGGGGTTAAGTGTCTTTCCCAGTGAGGAAGTATTAAAGGCCAGATTTGAACCCAGGACCTCCTATCTCCAGGCTTGGCTCTATCCACTGAACCATCCAGCTGCCCCTTATTTGACTTTCTTTTTATCTGATCTATTTGTTTTTATTCTTCCTCCTCTACAAAATTCTGGCTCCTGGTTCATGATTTACATCCACTTAAGTCATAACATAAGTTTACATGGCTTACATATTATATGGAGTGTCTACTAATTCCTTTCATTTAATCAGTTGTGTTGTTCTCATTTACCCACACAGTCTTATGTCGCCTCTATGTTCAGTTAGACTTTTTCTGAATAGGGAAGGAGAAAGTCATCACCTTTGGTCATCAAAGAGTACCATAACTTAATGAGGAAGTTCTTGATATCTTTTGAGATAAGTAGATTCAAAGTTAAAGCAACTAATGAAAAATAGCCAGAATTGAAGAATAATAGAATAAGAAAACGCAGGCAAAGGAAGTCTTAATAGCTTGCTTTTAAAGGTAATCCAAGAGACCAAGCTGAAAAAGACTAAGCTACAGGATCATAGACATAAAGCTTAAAGGAACTACAGAGGCCATTTAGTCCAGACCTTTTATTTTGCAGAGGTAGTAACTATAGCCCAGGAAAATTATGTAACTTGTCCAAGGACTTAGGATCGGGATTTGAACTCAAGACCTCTAACTCAAGAGGCAGTGTTTTTTCCACTATAAAATTCTTCAGAATAATTTTGGAATTGAAATGGAATCATATATGAATATAAATTAAAAAAATAAATCTATTGGTTTATCAAAACAATAATCAAAATTTGTGATGGGAAAACCAAGTCACAGATATCCAAGAAGGATGAGTGGCTATTTGAAATTGTGGCAAGAAAAAATTCAGGCCACACAGCATAGCCAAAGCTGAACCTGAGACCTTTTAAAAGCATGTATTCAAAAAAATAAACAAGACTCTGAATGGGTCACATGGGTCTGTGAAGTAATCTTCATCCTAGTTAAATTTTTACTAAAGTACTGGGCTCTGGTATCTAAGAATAAGATGAACTTGAACAAATGATGGGGAGAGAGAGAGAGAGAGAGAGAGAGAGAGAGAGAGAGAGAGAGAGAGAGAGAGAGAGAGAGAGAGA